>NC_088409.1:2036764-2086764 GCF_034236695.1 Oncorhynchus nerka | reverse complement strand
GGGGTTTCCAAAAGCTAGTTAGCGACCATATGTTTTAGTCAAAAGAATAGCTAGCAAACTGTCAACCGAGTAGCTAGCAAACTGTCAACAGAGTAGCTAGCAAACTGTCAACAGAGTAGCTAGCAAACTGTCAACAGAGTAGCTAGCAAACTGTCAACAGAGTAGCTAGCAAACTGTCAACAGAGTAGCTAGCAAACTGTCAACATAGTAGCTAGCAAACTGTCAACATAGTAGCTAGCAAACTGTCAACAGAGTAGCTAGCAAACTGTCAACAGTTTTTATTTTATTTTTTACCTTGATTTAACTAGGCAAGTCAGTTAAGAACAAATTCTTATTTTCAATGACAGCCTAGGAACAGTGGGTTAACTGCCTGTTCAGGGGCAGAACGACAGATTTGTACCTTGTCAGCTCGGGGGTTTGAACTTGCAACCTTCAAATCAAATCAAATGTATTTATATAGCCCTTCGTACATCAGCTGTTATCTCAAAGTGCTGTACAGAAACCCCAGCCTAAAACCCCAAACAGCAAGCAATGCAGGTGTAAAAGCACGGTGGCTAGGAAAAACTCCCTAGAAAGGCCAAAACCTAGGAAGAAACCTAGAGAGGAACCAGGCTATGTGGGGTGGCCAGTCCTCTTCTGGCTGTGCCGGGTAGAGATTATAACAGAACATGGCCAAGATGTTCAACCTTCCAGGTTACTATTACAACTCTCTAACCACCAGGCTAGCAAGCAACAAGATATGCCAAATGACACTTGAGAGCAAAAACCACTTGAGAGCAAATAGATCAGATTTGACCGTTCAGACATGGTCATGAATCAGATTTGTATTTTCACTTCAAACCACCAAAAGGCACAGATTCCATGTTCTGTTTGGCTGTTTAGCACGTATCGACAAAATTAGCTGTTTCCATTTTCATTAAAAATGTACTTTACGCACAATAAAATGTGGGATGGAAACCTGGTTATAGTAACACAATGTATGACCGGTTTAAAGAGAGATGAGATATTCCATAGGAAGGCTTCTCAGCCCTACAAACTGCCTGGTAGGCTACATTTACACAGGCAGCACAGATCAGATCTTTCTTTCCCCTACTAATTGGTCTTTTGACCAATCACATCAGCTCTTTTGACCGATAAAATAGGCAAAAATCCGACTCAGAATTGGGCTGACTGTGTAAACGAAGCCATGGCATCAAGTAAAAACTGGTTAGTATTGGTTAGTTATTAGTGTCCAACCCACAGCAGAGCATCTCTTACTAACATAGCTACTGAATCAGATTGACATTAAGATGACTGTGCTATATCCCTTAGTAATCCTGTGGTGTCTTTATACAGGTGATACACACACACACACACACACACACACACACACACACACACCGTCTCCTCTGTATGAGAGGCACTATCTGTTCTCACCAATGGATCTGTCAGGGTTCTGTTCCCTTCTCTCTCTAATTAACCATCCATTACAATACAGTTCTCTTCTCTCTCTTCTCTCTTCTCTCTCTACTTAACCATCCATTACAATACAGTTCTCTTCTCTCTCTTCTCTCTTCTCTCTTCTCTCTCTTCTCTCTCTACTTAACCATCCATTACAATACAGTTCTCTTCTCTCTCTTCTCTCTCTACTTAACCATCCATTACAATACAGTTCTCTTCTCTCTCTTCTCTCTTCTCTCTTCTCTCTCTTCTCTCTCTACTTAACCATCCATTACAATACAGTTCTCTTCTCTCTCTTCTCTCTCTACTTAACCATCCATTACAATACAGTTCTCTTCTCTCTCTTCTCTCTCTACTTAACCATCCATTACAATACAGTTCTCTTCTCTCTCTTCTCTCTCTACTTAACCATCCATTACAATACAGTTCTCTTCTCTCTCTTCTCTCTTCTCTCTTCTCTCTTCTCTCTTCTCTCTCTTCTCTCTCTACTTAACCATCCATTACAATACAGTTCTCTTCTCTCTCTTCTCTCTTCTCTCTTCTCTCTCTTCTCTCTCTACTTAACCATCCATTACAATACAGTTCTCTTCTCTCTCTAATTAACCATCCATTACAATACAGTTCTCTTCTCTCTCTTCTCTCTTCTCTCTTCTCTCTCTTCTCTCTACTTAACCATCCATTACAATAGTTCTCTTCTCTCTCTTCTCTCTTCTCTCTCTTCTCTCTTCTCTCTCTACTTAACCATCCATTACAATACAGTTCTCTTCTCTCTCTTCTCTCTTCTCTCTTTTCTCTTCTCTCTCTACTTAACCATCCATTACAATACAGTTCTCTTCTCTCTCTTCTCTCTTTTCTCTCTCTAATTAACCATCCATTACAATACAGTTCTCTCTCTTCTCTCTCTACTTAACCATCCATTACAATACAGTTCTCTTCTCTCTCTTCTCTCTTCTCTCTCTTCTCTCTTCTCTCTCTTCTCTCTTCTCTCTTCTCTCTTCTCTCTCTACTTAACCATCCATTACAATACAGTTCTCTTCTCTCTCTTCTCTCTTCTCTCTTTTCTCTCTCTAATTAACCATCCATTACAATACAGTTCTCTCTCTCTCTCTACTTAACCATCCATTACAATACAGTTCTCTTCTCTCTCTTCTCTCTTCTCTCTCTTCTCTCTCTACTTAACCATCCATTACAATACAGTTCTCTTCTCTCTCTTCTCTCTCTACTTAACCATCCATTACAATACAGTTCTCTTCTCTCTCTTCTCTCTCTTCTCTCTTCTCTCTCTCTTCTCTCTCTACTTAACCATCCATTACAATAGTTCTCTTCTCTCTCTTCTCTCTTCTCTCTCTTCTCTCTTCTCTCTCTACTTAACCATCCATTACAATACAGTTCTCTTCTCTCTCTTCTCTCTTCTCTCTTTTCTCTTCTCTCTCTACTTAACCATCCATTACAATACAGTTCTCTTCTCTCTCTTCTCTCTTCTCTCTTTTCTCTCTCTAATTAACCATCCATTACAATACAGTTCTCTCTCTTCTCTCTCTACTTAACCATCCATTACAATACAGTTCTCTTCTCTCTCTTCTCTCTTCTCTCTCTTCTCTCTTCTCTCTCTTCTCTCTTCTCTCTTCTCTCTTCTCTCTTCTCTCTCTACTTAACCATCCATTACAATACAGTTCTCTTCTCTCTCTTCTCTCTTCTCTCTTTTCTCTCTCTAATTAACCATCCATTACAATACAGTTCTCTCTCTTCTCTCTCTACTTAACCATCCATTACAATACAGTTCTCTTCTCTCTCTTCTCTCTTCTCTCTCTTCTCTCTCTACTTAACCATCCATTACAATACAGTTCTCTTCTCTCTCTTCTCTCTTCTCTCTTCTCTCTCTACTTAACCATCCATTACAATACAGTTCTCTCTTCTCTTCTCTCTTCTCTCTTCTCTCTTCTCTCTACTTAACCATCCATTACAATACAGTTCTCTTCTCTCTCTTCTCTCTCTCTTCTCTCTCTTCTCTCTTCTCTCTTCTCTCTCTTCTTAACCATCTTCTCTCTCTTCTCTCTCTTCTCTTCTCTCTCTTTAACCATCCATAACAATACAGTTCTCTTCTCTCTCTCTCTCTCTACTTAACCATCCATTACAATACAGTTCTCTCTCTCTCTCTTCTCTCTCTCTCTCTTCTCTCTTAAACCATCCATTACAATACAGTTCTCTCCTCTCTCTTCTCTCTCTTCTCTCTTCTCTCTTCTTAACCATCCATTACAATACAGTTCTCTTCTCTCTCTTCTCTCTCTTCTCTCTTCTTAACCATCCATTACAATACAGTTCTCTTCTCTCTTCTCTCTTCTCTCTCTACTCTCTCTCTTCTCTCTCTTCTCTCTCTTCTCTCTCTTCTCTCTCTTCTCTCTCTACTTAACCATCCATTACAATACAGTTCTCTTCTCTCTCTTCTCTCTTCTCTATTCTCTCTTCTCTCTTCTCTCTTCTCTCTCTACTTAACCATCCATTACAATACAGTTCTCTTCTCTCTCTACTTAACCATCCATTACAATACAGTTCTCTTCTCTCTTCTCTCTCTACTTAACCATCCATTACAATACAGTTCTCTTCTCTCTCTTCTCTCTTCTCTCTTCTCTCTTCTCTCTCTTCTCTCTCTACTTAACCATCCATTACAATACAGTTCTCTTCTCTCTTCTCTCTCTACTTAACCATCCATTACAATACAGTTCTCTTCTCTCTCTTCTCTCTTCTCTCTTCTCTCTTCTCTCTCTTCTCTCTCTACTTAACCATCCATTACAATACAGTTCTCTTCTCTCTCTTCTCTCTTCTCTCTCTTCTCTCTCTACTTAACCACCCATTACAATACAGTTCTCTTCTCTCTTCTCTCTTTTCTCTCTCTTCTCTCTTCTCTCTCTTCTCTCTCTACTTAACCATCCATTACAATACAGTTCTCTTCTCTCTCTTCTCTCTTTTCTCTCTCTTCTCTCTCTTCTCTCTTCTCTCTCTTCTCTCTCTACTTAACCATCCATTACAATACAGTTCTCTTCTCTTCTCTCTTCTCTCTCTACTCTCTTCTCTCTTCTCTCTCTACTTAACCATCCATTACAATACAGTTCTCTTCTCTTCTCTCTTCTCTCTCTACTCTCTTCTCTCTCTTCTCTCTCTACTTAACCATCCATTACCATACAGTTCTCTTCTCTCTCTTCTCTCTTTTCTCTCTCTTCTCTCTCTTCTCTCTTCTCTCTTCTCTCTCTTCTCTCTCTACTTAACCATCCATTACAATACAGTTCTCTTCTCTCTCTTCTCTCTCTACTTAACAATATGAGTCAGGTCTACAGTATACAGGTCTACAGTATACAGGTCTACAGTATGAGTCAGTGTTACGTTCCCCAGTTTATGTGTTGTAGTTTGTGTATTTGCATGTGTTTATTTCAGGAAATGGCTTCCTGAAATCCCTCAAGCAGTTGATTGGTCGACTCCATGGCTAATTGGAGAGCTGACCCCGCCCCCTCGTCAAGACGCAGCTGTCTCCAATTACCCATTCCTTCTGACGCTATATAAAAGCCAGTGTTCTGTTCAGGAGAGAGATCTTTTTGTAGAGCGATTTTGCTGGAGGTAGATTTGCTAGAGAGATTTGCTGGGAGGTCATTGCAGATCTTTTACATTTACATTTACATTTAAGTCATTTAGCAGACGCTCTTATCCAGAGCGACTTACAAATTGGTGCTTTCACCTTATGACATCCAGTGGAACAGCCACTTTACAATAGTGCATCTAGGTCTTTTAAGGGGGGAGAAGGATTACTTTATCCTATCCTAGGTATTCCTTAAAGAGGTGGGGTTTCAGGTGTCTCCGGAAGGTGGTGATTGACTCCGCTGTCCTGGCGTCGTGAGGGAGTTTGTTCCACCATTGGGGGGCCAGAGCAGCGAACAGTTTTGACTGGGCTGAGCGGGAACTGTACTTCCTCAGTGGTAGGGAGGCGAGCAGGCCAGAGGTGGATGAACGCAGTGCCCTTGTTTGGGTGTAGGGCCTGATCAGAGCCTGGAGGTAGTGAGGTGCCGTTCCCCTCACAGCTCCGTAGGCAAGCACCATGGTCTTGTAGCGGATGCGAGCTTCAACTGGAAGCCAGTGGAGAGAGCGGAGGAGCGGGGTGACGTGAGAGAACTTGGGAAGGTTGAACACCAGACGGGCTGCGGCGTTCTGGATGAGTTGTAGGGGTTTAATGGCACAGGCAGGGAGCCCAGCCAACAGCGAGTTGCAGTAATCCAGACGGGAGATGACAAGTGCCTGGATTAGGACCTGCGCCGCTTCCTGTGTGAGGCAGGGTCGTACTCTGCGGATGTTGTAGAGCATGAACCTACAGGAACGGGCCACCGCCTTGATGTTATTTGAGAACGACAGGGTGTTGTCCAGGATCACGCCAAGGTTCTTAGCGCTCTGGGACGAGGACACAATGGAGTTGTCAACCGTGATGGCGAGATCATGGAACGGGCAGGCCTTCCCGGGAGGAAGAGCAGCTCCGTCTTGCCGAGGTTCAGCTTGAGGTGATGATCCGTCATCCACACTGATATGTCTGCCAGACATGCAGAGATGCGATTCGCCACCTGGTCGTCAGAAGGGGGAAAGGAGAAGATTAATTGTGTGTCGTCTGCATAGCAATGATAGGAGAGACCATGTGAGGTTATGACAGAGCCAAGTGACTTGGTGTATAGCGAGAATAGGAGAGGGCCTAGAACAGAGCCCTGGGGACACCAGTGGTGAGAGCACGTGGTGAGGAGACGGATTCTCGCCACGCCACCTGGTAGGAGCGACCTGTCAGGTAGGACGCAATCCAAGCGTGGGCCGCGCCGGAGATGCCCAACTCGGAGAGGGTGGAGAGGAGGATCTGATGGTTCACAGTATCGAAGGCAGCCGATAGGTCTAGAAGGATGAGAGCAGAGGAGAGAGAGTTAGCTTTAGCAGTGCGGAGCGCCTCCGTGATACAGAGAAGAGCAGTCTCAGTTGAATGACTAGTCTTGAAACCTGACTGATTTGGATCAAGAAGGTCATTCTGAGAGAGATAGCGGGAGAGCTGGCCAAGGACGGCACGTTCAAGAGTTTTGGAGAGAAAAGAAAGAAGGGATACTGGTCTGTAGTTGTTGACATCGGAGGGATCGAGTGTAGGTTTTTTCAGAAGGGGTGCAACTCTCGCTCTCTTGAAGACGGGAGGGACGAGCCAGCGGTCAGGGATGAGTTGATGAGCGAGGTGAGGTAAGGGAGAAGGTCACCGGAGATGGTCTGGAGAAGAGAGGAGGGGATAGGGTCAAGCGGGCAGGTTGTTGGGCGGCCGGCCGTCACAAGACGCGAGATGTCATCTGGAGAGAGAGGGGAGAAAGAGGTCAGAGCACAGGGTAGGGCAGTGTGAGCAGAACCAGCGGTGTCGTTTGACTTAGCAAACGAGGATCGGATGTCGTCGACCTTCTTTTCAAAATGGTTGACGAAGTCATCTGCAGAGAGGGGAGGAGGGGGGGAGGGGGAGGAGGATTCAAGAGGGAGGAGAAGGTGGCAAAGAGCTTCCTAGGGTTAGAGGCAGATGCTTGGAATTTAGAGTGGTAGAAAGTGGCTTTAGCAGCAGAGACAGAGGAGGAAAATGTAGAGAGGAGGGAGTGAAAGGATGCCAGGTCTGCAGGGAGGCGAGTTTTCCTCCATTTCCGCTCGGCTGCCCGGAGCCCTGTTCTGTGAGCTCGCAATGAGTCGTCGAGCCACGGAGCGGGAGGGGAGGACCGAGCCGGCCTGGAGGATAGGGGACATAGAGAGTCAAAGGATGCAGAAAGGGAGGAGAGGAGGGTTGAGGAGGCAGAATCAGGAGATAGGTTGGAGAAGGTTTGAGCAGAGGGAAGAGATGATAGGATGGAAGAGGAGAGAGTAGCGGGGAGAGAGAGCGAAGGTTGGGACGGCGCGATACCATCCGGTAGGGGCAGTGTGGGAAGTGTTGGATGAGAGCGAGAGGGAAAAGGATACAAGGTAGTGGTCGGAGACTTGGAGGGGAGTTGCAATGAGGTTAGTGGAGGAACAGCATCTAGTAAAGATGAGGTCGAGCGTATTGCCTGCCTTGTGAGTAGGGGGAAGGTGAGAGGGTGAGGTCAAAAGAGGAGAGGAGTGGAAAGAAGGAGGCAGAGAGGAATGAGTCAAAGGTAGACGTGGGGATGTTAAAGTCGCCCAGAACTGTGAGAGGTGAGCCGTCCTCAGGAAAGGAGCTTATCAAGGCATCAAGCTCATTGATGAACTCTCCGAGGGAACCTGGAGGGCGATAAATGATAAGGATGTTAAGCTTGAAAGGGCTGGTAACTGTGACAGCATGGAATTCAAAGGAGGCGATAGACAGATGGGTAAGGGGAGAAAGAGAGAATGACCACTTGGGAGAGATGAGGATCCGGTGCCACCACCCCGCTGACCAGAAGCTCTCGGGGTGTGCGAGAGCACGTGGGCGGACGAAGAGAGAGCAGTAGGAGTAGCGGTGTTGTCTGTGGTGATCCATGTTTCCGTCAGAGCCAAGAAGTCGAGGCCACTGGAGGGAGACATAGGCTGAGATGAACTCTGCCTTGTTGGCCGCAGATCGGCAGTTCCAGAGGCTACCGGAGACCTGGAACTCCACGTGGGTCGTGCGCTGGGACCACCAGATTAGGGTGGCTGCGGCCATGCGGTGTGGAGCGTTTGTATGGTCTGTGCAGAGAGGAGAGAACAGGGATAGACAGACACATAGTTGACAGGCTAGAGAAGAGGCTACGCTAATGCAGAGGAGATTGGAATGACAAGTGGACTACACGTCTCGAATGTTCAGAAAGTTAAGCTTACGTAGCAAGAATCTAATTGACTAAAATGATTAAAATGATAGAGTACTGCTGGGGTAGGCTAGCTGCGTTGTTGACACTACCCTAATCAAGTCGTACCGTTGAGTGTGAAGTTTCTACAATGCTGCTTATCGGAGCTAGCTGGCTAGCTAGCAGTGTTGGTTACGTTACGTTGCGTAGGAGAACGACAATAGCTGGCTAGCTAACCTAGAAAATCGCTCTAGACTACACAATTATCTTTGAAACAAAGACGGCTATGTAGCTAGCTAGTTCGATCAAACAAATCACACCGTTGGGACTGTAATGAAATGAAGTGAAAAAGTGATACTACCTGTGGAGCGACGCGAATGCGACCGAATGCGAAAGTTCTATTCAGTAGACGTTGGCTGGCTATTGGCTAGCTAGGAGTGTCTCCTACGTTAAGGACGACAAAATAGCTGGCTAGCTAACCTCGGTGAATTAAGATAATCACTCTAAGACTACACACTCTAAACTACACAATTATCTTGGATACGAAGACAGCAAAGACAACTATGTAGCTATCTAATACTACACTAATCAAGTCGTTCGGTTGAGTGTGATAGTTACTACAGTGCTACGGTAGCCGGTGAACGTATGCTAGCTGCTAGGCAGATAGGAGGGCGACGAAATACGATAATAACGCAATTATCACTCTAAGACTCCACACTCTAAGCTACACAATTATCTTGGATACGAAGACAGCAAAGACAACTATGTAGCTAGCTATGTAGCTAGCTAACACTACACTAATCAAGACGTTCAGTTGAGTGTGATAGTACTACAGTGCTACGGTAGACGGTGAACGTGTTGGACAGATAGGAGACGACGAAATACGATAATTACGCAATTATCTTTGATACAACGACGACTATGTAGCTAGCTAAGAGGAAATTGCTAAGATTAGACAAATCAGACCGTTGTACTATAATGAAATGTAATGAAATGTAATGAAAAAGTTATACAACCTGCAGACCGAAGCGCGGATGCGGATGCGACCAGATCGCTCCAACCCGGAAGCACTCTACCTTTTTGTAGAGAGATTTGCTGGGAGGTCATTGCAGATCTTTTTGTAGAGAGATTTGCTGGGAGGTCATTGCAGATCTTTGCAATTGCAGAGATTTTGCTGGAGATTTTGATAGAGGTTGATTTTGCTGGGAGTTCATTGTTTTGTGAGTTTGTTGCTCAGATAGAGCTTATTTGATGTCCTTTGTTTCTTAGTTTGTTTGTGAAAATTGCTTAATATTCTGTTTCATTTGTTCCCAGGGGAGAAGGGGAAGGCACCTAGGGAGTGCTTAGGCAAGAGGCCCGCGGGCATACATATACCCGTAGCATATTCGCTGTCTAGGCACACTAGGTAAGACCTGGGCGGACCACTCCCTGTATTTTGGTTAGGGCACCAGGTGGTGCTAAATTAGGTAAGTAGTGGGTAGGCAGGTAAGATAGGAGAGGGGGCTTTGAGATTTACTTTCTTTGCTTTGGTTCCGTCCAGCCCCTTTTCCCCATATTACCGTGTAAAGGAATAAAGTCCTTGTAAACGGTACCACATTCTGCCTGTTGTCATTCTTACTCGCACCTACAGTCCATACCTTTTTCACTTCAAGGAGAGTTTAGTTGTAGCAGGGTGTTGCGTTCCCTCTTCATAGAGGCGTGCGTAACATAATGGGGGCTCATCCGGGATTTTTCCATTAAACCCACCGGACCCTGCTGCTCTGAGCTCTCTCTGGTTAGTGATTGAGGTGTGATGGTAGGTTGTGAGTTTGGATGACTTGTTTAGTTAGTGTGTTCAGGAGACTGCATTGTATAAGATGGCTGCAACAGCCATCTCCAAGTTTTTTGAAACGCCCTCTATTGATTTTTTGGGTAGGTTTCGTAAAGTAGACCTTATAGCTATAGCTGACCATTATGGATTTGTATTCCCTGAGAAAGCCCTAAAGGCTGAGTTTTTGGTGCTAGTCAGGGAGGGTTTAGTGAGAGAACGGATTCTCTCACTGCAAGGAGAGGAGACAGGTAGACTTTCTGATGCCAAGTCAGAGGACAGGGCGGAGGAAGGGGTTCCTCGTACCCCTTTTACATTGCCCCGATTCGATCCTTTATCTTCTGCTTCGGGTCGTTCAGATGGGACTGCTAGGCTGAAGGTGAGGCTGGCTCGGTTTGAAATGGAGCAAAAGATAAAGAGAGACAGATGAATTTTGAACTTGAAATTAGGAAAATAGAAGCTGACAAGGAGGTGAGGATCCGACAACTGGAGCTAAACGCTGCCTCCAGTGCGACTCCACAAGCTGCTCATCATCAAACCCACTTCGATGTGAGTAAAAACATAGCTTTAGTCCCTCCATTCCGAGAGTCGGAAGTTGATTCTTATTTCTCTGCGTTTGAGCGTGTGGCCGCTGCGCTGCATTGGCCACTCGAGGTTTGGCCGCTCCTGTTACAATGTAAATTGTCTGGGAAAGCCCAGGAAGTAGTAGCTGCTCTCTCCCTGGAAGACAGTTTACACTACGATATGGTTAAAACTACAGTGTTGCGGGCTTATGAGTTGGTGCCTGAAGCTTATAGACAGCGCTTCAGGAACCACAAGAAACCCTCTCACCGTACATTTGTTGAATTTGCTAGGGACAAAGAGTCTCTGTTTAGTCGCTGGTGTTCAGCCAGCAAAGCTATCACCTTTGCTAATATTCGGGAGTTGATGCTGTTGGAGGACTTTAAAAGCAACCTCCCAGATAGAATTGTAGTTCATTTAAATGAACAGAAAGTGGTGACATTGGCCCAAGCTGCAGTGTTGGCAGATGAGTACGCTTTGACACACGACTGTCTTTGGTGCACCTCGTTTTGAAGGCCGGACGATTACGTCATCGGTTCCTCGTTCAGGTCGCTTTACCGCTGACAACCCTAAGCCTTTTCATGAAATCTGTGAATGTTTTTACTGTCACCAAAAGGGTCACGTGATTGCGGACTGCCCAGTTTTGAAAAATAAACCGAAACAGTCCCTGTCACCGTCCCCAAAAATGAAAAGTTTGGGTTTAGTCAAGTCTTTGGCTCGTCCCTTGGATCGAGTTATTGATTCACCATTTGAGAAACCGGATCCTGTCTATGCTCCGTTTATCTCTGCCGGTTGTGTTTCCTTAACCTGTTGCTTCTACTCGGGACGCTTGCGTCCCAACTAGAGCTCTGGAAATGCAAATGCGCTACGCTAAATGCTAATAGTATTAGTTAAAACTCAAAAGTTCATTAAAATACACATGCAGGGTATCGAATTAAAGCTACACTCGTTGTGAATCCAGGCAACAAGTCAGATTTTTAAAATGCTTTTCGGCGAAAGCATGAGAAGCTATTATCTGATAGCATGCAACACCCCAAAAGACCCACAGGGGACGTAAACAAAATAATTAGCATTTCGGCGTTACACAAACCGCACAATAAAATAGAAAACATTCATTACCTTTCACCATCTTCTTTGTTGGCACTCCTAGATGTCCCATAAACACTATTTGGGTCTTTATTTCGATTAAATCGGTCCATATAAAGCCTAGATATCGTTATATGTAGACTGTGTGATAAACGAAAAAAACATCGTTTCAAAACGTAACGTCATTTTTTAAAATTCAAAAAGTTGACGATAAACTTTCACAAAACACTTCAAATACGTTTGTAATGCAACTTTAGGTATTAGTAAACGTTAATAAGCGATAAAATTCATCAGGAGGCGATGTAAAGATCATTAGCTGTCCGTCTGGAAAAATGTCCGGCTAGAAACTCAACGAAAATATCCGGTCCTAGACCGGATTAGATACGGTGTCCTGTATGTGTTTGACCAAGAAAAAACTCGAAGGGAAATGACAAGACTCTAGACACCCTGTGGAAGCTGTAGGTACTGCAACCTCAGTCAATTAATTGTGGTTCACGTTTATCAATGGGTTCAAGTAGCGCATGGATATATTTTCCCCATTTTCAGTGATCAGTTTTTCCTGTGCTTTTCGATGTAAATGCCGTTCTGGTAAAGCCACAGCAGTGATTTAACCAGTTTTTTAAACGTCTGAGTGTTTTCTATCCACACAGACTAAGCAAATGCATATACTATATTCCTGGCATGAGTAGCAGGGCGCTGAAATGTTGCGCGATTTTTAACAGAATGTTCAAAAAAGTAGAGGGTCGACTGAAGAGGTTAACAGGAGAACAAGCTGATCAAAAGCCTATCCAAATCCTACGAGACACCGGGGCGGCGCAGTCAGTAATCATTACTGATGCTTTACCCTGGTCTCCTGAAACCTATTGTGGCTCGCATGTCATATTACAGGGTATAGAGACAAAAACCGTACCTGTACCATTACACTGGGTCCACTTAGTGTCAGACTTGGTATCAGGACGTTTCCGTGTTGGTGTAGTGTCTACACTGCCAGTATCAGGAGTCAAATTGCTACTAGGGAATGATATTGCTGGTGGTAATGTCACTCCTGTGTTAGAGGTAGTAGACAACCCAGAAATCAGAACTACAGATGAGAAATTGGTTCAAGCATTTCCACATGTTTTTCCTGCTTGTGTGTTAACGAGGGCACAATCTCGCAAGCTAGGAGATGTGGTGGATTTGGCTAGTTCCATTTTTGAGAACGTTGAAGTAGAAGACAATGCACCGAGTATGCCTTCTGCAATGCCGACAGTTTTTACCCCCGTAAAAACTAAGGCAGGGGAAAACTAAATTGCGCCCCAATTACATGACATTCTTTTGTCTGTCACTCCCAAGAAGGTGATTGAATGTCAAAAGAAGACACCAGTCTTCGCAAGTGTTTCGCTTCGGTAATTTCCATTGAGGAAGCTAAAACTAGAGAGACCGCCTACTTTATGGAAGCAGGAGTTTTGATGCGTAAATGGGCAGCTCATGACACCATTAATGACTGGAGTGAAGTGTGTCAAGTGGTTGTTCCTACACCGTTCCGACAGCAGATGCTGTCACTCGCCCATGACCAGGCGTGGTCTGGACACTTGGGGATCACAAAGACCTATAACCGGGTCCTTCGTCATTTCTTCTGGCCAGGTTTGAAGTCTGACGTGGTCCAATTTTGTAAAACATGTCACATATGTCAACTCACTGGGAAAGTGAATCAAACAGTTCCACGGGCGCCACTCTGCCCGATTCCTGTGGTGGGGGAACCGTTTGAAAGAGTGATAATTGATTGTGTGGGTCCATTGCCGAAAACCAGGTCAGGTAACCAGTTCCTACTAACAATAATGTGCAGTGCTACTCGATACCCAGAGGCTATTCCTCTCCATACTATAACGGCTAAGACTGTGGTAAAGGCACTGGTGAAGTTTTTCTCTACGTTTGGACTCCCTAAAGTAATCCAAACTGATCAGGGATCCAACTTCATGTCTAAACTGTTTTCAAATGTGTTAAAGACATTGTGTATTTCCCATCAGGTCTCCAGTCCGTATCATCCAGAGAGTCAAGGGGCTCTCGAACGCTGGCATCAGACGCTGAAGGCAATGCTACGCAAGTATTGTATGGATACCAGTACTGATTGGGATGAGGGGTGCCCTTTGTCCTATTTGCTATTAGGGAAACGATACAAGAGTCCTTAGGGTTCAGCCCTGCTGACCTTGTGTTTGGACACACCCCACGGGGTCCGCTGAAAGTTTTAAAGGAGCATATCTTATCTCCTACACCCAGTAGCGCCCCTAAAAATGTGTTGGATTATGTCAGTAAGATGCGGGAGAGACTGCACGCCGCATGTGCGTTAGCCCAAAGTCTCTCTCCTCGTCTCAAAACGCATGAAGTTGCATTATGACAAAAAGGCTGTTGGCCGTTCATTTGCACCAGGGGATCAAGTTTTAGTTTTGTTGCCAATCCCTGGCTCATCTCTGTCAGCACGTTTTTCTGGACCATAATCCGTTGGTGTTCTTGAAACAAATGTACAACCAGAACCGCCGCCTTATGCGGTGGGCTCTGATTGTACAAGGATATAATGTACAGATCGCTTATGTGAAGGGCTCGGCGAATGTGGTTGCTGACGCTCTATCACGGGTTTACTAACTGGGGATACGTTGGCTTTTGTTATTGCAAAACTAGGTTTGCAATTTTTGTGGTGGGCGTGTTACGTTCCCCAGTTTATGTGTTGTAGTTTGTGTATTTGCATGTGTTTATTTCAGGAAATGGCTTCCTGAAATCCCTCAAGCAGCTGATTGGTCGACTCCATGGCTAATTGGAGAGCTGACCCCGCCCCTCGTCAAGACGCAGCTGTCTCCAATTACCCATTCCTTCTGACGCTATATAAAAGCCAGTGTTCTGTTCAGGAGAGAGATCTTTTGTTTTGCTGGGAGGTCATTGCAGATCTTTTTGTAGAGAGATTTGCTGGGAGGTCATTGCAGATCTTTTTGTAGAGAGATTTGCTGGGAGGTCATTGCAGATCTTTTTGTAGAGATTTGCTGGGAGGTCATTGCAGATCTTTTTGTAGAGATTTGCTGGGAGGTCATTGCAGATCTTTTTGTAGAGAGATTTGCTGGGAGGTCATTGCAGATCTTTTTGTTTTGCTGGGAGGTCATTGCAGATCTTTTTGTAGAGAGATTTGCTGGGAGGTCATTGCAGAGATTTTTGTAGAGAGATTTGCTGGGAGGTCATTGCAGATCTTTTTGCTAGAGAGATTTGCTGGGAGGTCATTGCAGATCTTTTTGTAGAGAGATTTGCTGGGAGGTCATTGCAGAGATTTTGCTGGAGATTTTGATAGAGGTTGATTTTGCTGGGAGTTCATTGTTTTGTGAGTTTGTTGCTCAGATAGAGCTTATTTGATGTCCTTTGTTTCTTAGTTTGTTTGTGAAAATTGTTTAATATTCTGTTTCATTTGTTCCCAGGGGAGAAGGGGAAGGCACCTAGGGAGTGCTTAGGCAAGAGGCCCGCGGGCATACATATACCCGTAGCATATTCGCTGTCTAGGCACACTAGGTAAGACCTGGGCGGACCACTCCCTGTATTTTGGTTAGGGCACCAGGTGGTGCTAAATTAGGTAAGTAGTGGGTAGGCAGGTAAGATAGGAGAGGGGGCTTTGAGATTTACTTTCTTTGCTTTGGTTCCGTCCAGCCCCTTTTCCCCATATTACCGTGTAAAGGAATAAAGTCCTTGTAAACGGTACCACATTCTGCCTGTTGTCATTCTTACTCGCACCTACAGTCCATACCTTTTTCGCTTCACGGAGAGTTTAGTTGTAGCAGGGTGTTGCGTTCCCTCTTCATAGAGGCGTGCGTAACAGTCAGGTCTATAGTATGAGTCAGGTCTATAGTATGAGTCAGGTCTATAGTATGAGTCAGGTCTATAGTATGAGTCAGGTCTATAGTATGAGTCAGGTCTATAGTATGAGTCAGGTCTATAGTATGAGTCAGGTCTATAGTATGAGTCAGGTCTATAGTATGAGTCAGGTCTACAGTATGAGTCAGGTCTACAGCATACAGGTCTACAGTATGAGTCAGACTCTATGAGAATCCAAGTCACGCCTAGGCTAGTAGCTTGTGGTATTGTTATGCTGTGGTGTTGGGAGAAGATAGCTAGGCTAGTAGGCTGTGGTATTGGGAGTAGATAGCTAGGCTAGTAGGCTGTGGTATTGGGAGTAGATATCTAGGCTAGGCTAGTAGGCTGTGGTATTGGGAGTAGATAGCTAGGCTAGGCTAGTAGGCTGTGGTATTGGGAGAAGATAGCTAGGCTAGGCTAGTAGGCTGTGATATTGGGAGAAGATAGCTAGGCTAGTAGGCTGTGGTATTGGGAGAAGATAGCTAGGCTAGGCTAGTAGGCTGTGGTGTTGGGAGAAGATAGCTAGGCTAGTAGGCTGTGGTATTGGGAGTAGATAGCTAGGCTAGTAGGCCGTGGTATTGGGAGAAGATAGCTAGGCTATTAGGCTGTGGTATTGGGAGTAGATAGCTAGGCTATTAGGCTGTGGTATTGTTATGCTGTGGTATTGGGAGTAGATTGCAAGGCTAGTAACTCGTGGTATTGGTAGGATGTGGTATTGGGAGAAGATAGCTAGGCTAGTAGGCTGTGGTATTGGGAGAAGATAGCTAGGCTAGTAGGCTGTGGTATTGGGAGAAGATAGCTAGGCTAGTAGGCTGTGGTGTTGGGAGAAGATAGCTAGGCTAGTAGGCCGTGGTATTCAACTGGCTTCCAGTTGAAGCTCGCATCCGCTACAAGACCATGGTGCTTGCCTACGGAGCTGTGAGGGGAACGGCACCTCAGTACCTCCAGGCTCTGATCAGGCCCTACACCCAAACAAGGGCACTGCGTTCATCCACCTCTGGCCTGCTCGCCTCCCTACCACTGAGGAAGTACAGTTCCCGCTCAGCCCAGTCAAAACTGTTTGCTGCTCTGGCCCCCCAATGGTGGAACAAACTCCCTCACGACGCCAGGACAGCGGAGTCAATCACCACCTTCCGGAGACACCTGAAACCCCACCTCTTTAAGGAATACCTAGGATAGGATAAAGTAATCCTTCTCAGCCCCCTTAAAAGATTTAGATGCACTATTGTAAAGTGGCTGTTCCACTGGATGTCATAAGGTGAAAGCACCAATTTGTAAGTCGCTCTGGATAAGAGCGTCTGCTAAATGACTTAAATGTAAATGTTAAATGCTGTGGTATTGGGAGTAGATTGCAAGGCTAGTAACTCGTGGTATTGGTAGGATGTGGTATTGGGAGAAGATAGCTAGGCTACTAGACTGGTATTGGGAGTAGATTGCAAGGCTAGTAACTCGTGGTATTGGTAGGATGTGGTATTGGGAGAAGATAGCTAGGCTACTAGACTGGTATTGGGAGTAGATTGCAAGGCTAGTAACTCGTGGTATTGGTAGGATGTGGTATTGGTATGATGTGGTATTCACAGATTCTATGTGTAATTCTATGGTAGTATTGGTATGGTGCTGTGTTAGGTAGCTAAACTAGGCTAGCTAGGATGTAGTATTGGTATGGTGCTGTGTTAGGTAGCTAAACTAGGCTAGCTAGGATTTAGTGTTTGTATGCCCTCTGGGATTAATAACGTAGGCTGCCTAGCAATCTATCTTTCTGACAGCTAGGCTATAGGCTGAGGTATTGGTAGGCTGTGGTATTCACAGATTCGATATGTAATGCTGGTTAGCTAATAGCTAAAGTAGACTAGCTAGGCTAGGCTGTGGTATTGGTATGAAGTGGTATTAGGTAGCTAATATATAAACTAGGCTGTAGGCTGTGGTATTGGTAGACTGTGGTATTCACGGATTCTATATGTAACGCTGGTTAGCTAATAGCTAAAGTAGACTAGCTAGGCTGTAGGCTGTGGTATTGGTATGCTGTGGTGTTGGGTAGCAAATAGCTAAGCTAGGCATCAGGGATGACAGCTGAGGTTCCTCATGTTAACCCAGGAAATAGATCAGAACATCAGGGATGACAGCTGAGGTTCCTCATGTTAACCCAGGAAATAGATCAGAACATCAGGGATGACAGCTGGGGTTCCTCATGTTAACCCAGGAAATAGGTCAGAACATCAGGGATGACAGTGGGGGTTCCTCATGTTAACCCAGGAAATAGATCAGAACATCAGGGATAACCCAGGAAATAGATCAGAACATCAGAGATGACAGCTGAGGTTCCTCATGTTAACCCAGGAAATAGATCAGAACATCAGGGATGACAGCTGAGGTTCCTCGTGTTAACCCAGGAAATAGATCAGAACATCAGGGATGACAGCTGGGGTTCCTCATGTTAACCCAGGAAATAGATCAGAACATCAGGGATGACAGCTGGGGTTCCTCATGTTAACCCAGGAAATAGATCAGAACATCAGAGATGACAGCTGAGGTTCCTCATGTTAACCCAGGAAATAGATCAGAACATCAGGGATGACAGCTGAGGTTCCTCGTGTTAACCCAGGAAATAGATCAGAACATCAGGGATGACAGCTGAGGTTCCTCGTGTTAACCCAGGAAATAGATCAGAACATAAGGGATGACAGCTGAGGTTCCTCGTGTTAACCCAGGAAATAGATCAGAACATCAGAGATGACAGCTGGGGTTCCTCATGTTAACCCAGGAAATAGATCAGAACATCAGGGATGACAGCTGAGGTTCCTCATATTAACCCAGGAAATAGATCAGAACATCAGGGATGACAGCTGGGGTTCCTCATGTTAACCCAGGAAATAGATCAGAACATCAGAGATGACAGCTGAGGTTCCTCATGTTAACCCAGGAAATAGATCCGAACATCAGGGATGACAGCTGAGGTTCCTCATGTTAACCCAGGAAATAGATCAGAACATCAGGGATGACAGCTGGGGTTCCTCATGTTAACCCAGGAAATAGATCAGAACATCAGGGATGACAGCTTGGGTTCCTCATGTTAACCCAGGAAATAGATCAGAACATCAGGGATGACAGCTGGGGTTCCTCATGTTAACCCAGGAAATAGATCAGAACATCAGGGATGACAGCTGGGGTTCCTCATGTTAACCCAGGAAATAGATCAGAACATCAGGGATGACAGCTTGGGTTCCTCATGTTAACCCAGGAAATAGATCAGAACATCAGGGATGACAGCTTGGGTTCCTCATGTTAACCCAGGAAATAGATCAGAACATCAGGGATGACAGCTGAGGTTCCTCATGTTAACCCAGGAAATAGATCAGAACATCAGGGATGACAGCTGGGGTTCCTCATGTTAACCCAGGAAATAGATCAGAACATCAGGGATGACAGCTGGGGTTCCTCAAGTTAACCCAGGAAATAGATCAGAACATCAGGGATGACAGCTGAGGTTCCTCATGTTAACCCAGGAAATAGATCAGAACATCAGGGATGACAGTTGAGGTTCCTCGAAATAGATCAGAACATCAGGGATGACCTCTGTGAGCAACATGTCTCTGCCGGGAGGAGATCTATCGACTTTCCTTCACATACACACACATGACTGCATCATTCAGTAGGTAGGTACACACACACACACACACACACACACACACACACACACACACACACACACGACTGCATCATTCAGAAGGTACACACACACACAGACACACACATGACTGCATCATTCAGTAGGTGCACACACACACACACACGACTGCATCATTCAGTAGGTGCACACACACACACACACACACACACGACTGCATCATTCAGTAGGTACACACACACAAACACACACACACACACACACACACACGACTGCATCATTCAGTAGGTACACACACACAAACACACACACACATACACACACATACACACACACACACACACACACACACACACATACATACACACATACACACACACTCATCAATATCATTCCTTTCGGGGACAATGGGTGTTGTTTTAGGTCATTTGTAATGTGTTCCTTCTGAATTCACAACATCTGATTATTATACAGAGTTTTTGATGACAGTGAAAATGCTGAGATTTCCCGCAGAGCAATTTAATGTTGGCAGTTGTATAACTACCCAAAACACATCACTCAATAGCTAAAATAAACACTGGTTTAATTAAACATCTTGAGTCTACGGCTAATCTTGGATATCAGACAGCACAACAAAACTGTATGAGAGCAGATAGTATAACAGAACATTATGATAGCAGGCAGCATAGCAGGCAGCATAGTAAAACATTATGATAACAGGCAGCATAGCAGGCAGCATAGTAAAACATTATGATAACAGGCAGCATAGTAAAACATTATGATAACAGGCAGCATAGTAAAACATTATGATAACAGGCAGCATAGTAAAACATTATGATAACAGGCAGCATAGTAAAACATTATGATAACAGGCAGCATAGTAAAACATTATGATAACAGGCAGCATAGTAAAACATTATGATAACAGGCAGCATAGTAAAACATTATGATAGCAGGCAGCATAGTAAAACATTATGATAACAGGCAGCATAGTAAAACATTATGATAACAGGCAGCATAGTAAAACATTATGATAGCAGGCAGCATAACAGGCAGCATAGTAAAACATTATGATAGCAGGCAGCATAGTAAAACATTATGATAACAGGCAGCATAGTAAAACATTATGACAGCAGGCAGCATAGTAAAACATTATGATAACAGGCAGCATAGTAAAACATTATGACAGCAGGCAGCATAGTAAAACATTATGATAACAGGCAGCATAGCAGGCAGCATAGTAAAACATTATGATAACAGGCAGCATAGTAAAACATTATGATAACAGGCAGCATAGTAAAACATTATGATAACAGGCAGCATAGTAAAACATTATGATAACAGGCAGCATAGCAGGCAGCATAGTAAAACATTATGATAACAGGCAGCATAGTAAAACATTATGATAACAGGCAGCATAGTAAAACATTATGATAGCAGGCAGCATAGTAAAACATTATGATAACAGGCAGCATAGTAAAACATTATGATAACAGGCAGCATAGTAAAACATTATGATAGCAGGCAGCATAGTAAAACATTATGATAACAGGCAGCATAGTAAAACATTATGACAGCAGGCAGCATAGTAAAACATTATGATAGCAGGCAGCATAGTAAAACATTATGATAACAGGCAGCATAGTAAAACATTATGACAGCAGGCAGTATAGTAAAACATTATGATAACAGGCAGCATAGTAAAACACTATGATAGCAGGCAGCATAGTAAAACATTATGATAACAGGCAGCATAGTAAAACATTATGACAGCAGGCAGCATAGTAAAACATTATGATAACAGGCAGCATAGTAAAACATTATGATAACAGGCAACATAGTAAAACATTATGATAACAGGCAGCATAGTAAAACATTATGACAGCAGGCAGCATAGTAAAACATTATGACAGCAGGCAGCATAGTAAAACATTATGATAACAGGCAGCATAGTAAAACATTATGATAACAGGCAGCATAGTAAAACATTATGATAGCAGGCAGCATAGCAGGCAGCATAGTAAAACATTATGATAGCAGGCAGCATAGTAAAACATTATGATAGCAGGCAGCATAGTAAAACATTATGATAGCAGGCAGCATAGTAAAACATTATGATAGCAGGCAGCATAGTAAAACATTATGATAACAGGCAGCATAGTGAAACATTATGATAACAGGCAGCATAGTAAAACATTATGATAACAGGCAGCATAGCAGGCAGCATAGTAAAACATTATGATAACAGGCAGCATAGTAAAACATTATGATAACAGGCAGCATAGTAAAACATGATAACAGGCAGCATAGTAAAACATTATGATAGCAGGCAGCATAGTAAAACATTATGATAACAGGCAGCATAGTAAAACATTATGATAGCAGGCAGCATAGTAAAACATTATGATAGCAGGCAGCATAGTAAAACATTATGATAACAGGCAGCATAGTAAAACATTATGATAACAGGCAGCATAGTAAAACATTATGATAGCAGGCAGCATAGTAAAACATTATGATAACAGGCAGCATAGTAAAACATTATGATAACAGGCAGCATAGTAAAACATTATGATAGCAGGCAGCATAGTAAAACATTATGATAACAGGCAGCATAGTAAAACATTATGATAACAGGCAGCATAGCAGGCAGCATAGTAAAACATTATGATAGCAGGCAGCATAGTAAAACATTATGATAACAGGCAGCATAGTAAAACATTATGATAACAGGCAGCATAGTAAAACATTATGATAACAGGCAGCATAGTAAAACATTATGATAACAGGCAGCATAGTAAAACATTATGATAACAGGCAGCATAGTAAAACATTATGATAACAGGCAGCATAGTAAAACATTATGATAACAGGCAGCATAGTAAAACATTATGATAACAGGCAGCATAGTAAAACATTATGATAGCAGGCAGCATAGTAAAACATTATGATAACAGGCAGCATAGTAAAACATTATGACAGCAGGCAGCATAGTAAAACATTATGATAACAGGCAGCATAGTAAAACATTATGATAACAGGCAGCATAGTAAAACATTATGATAACAGGCAGCATAGTAAAACATTATGATAACAGGCAGCATAGCAGGCAGCATAGTAAAACATTATGATAACAGGCAGCATAGTAAAACATTATGATAGCAGGCAGCATAGTAAAACATTATGACAGCAGGCAGCATAGTAAAACATTATGACAGCAGGCAGCATAGTAAAACATTATGATAACAGGCAGCATAGTAAAACATTATGATAACAGGCAGCATAGTAAAACATTATGATAACAGGCAGCATAGTAAAACATTATGATAACAGGCAGCATAGTAAAACATTATGATAACAGGCAGCATAGTAAAACATTATGATAACAGGCAGCATAGTAAAACATTATGATAGCAGGCAGCATAGTAAAACATTATGATAACAGGCAGCATAGTAAAACATTATGATAACAGGCAGCATAGTAAAACATTATGATAACAGGCAGCATAGTAAAACATTATGATAACAGGCAGCATAGTAAAACATTATGATAGCAGGCAGCATAGTAAAACATTATGATAACAGGCAGCATAGTAAAACATTATGATAACAGGCAGCATAGTAAAACATTATGATAGCAGGCAGCATAGTAAAACATTATGATAACAGGCAGCATAGTAAAACATTATGATAACAGGCAGCATAGCAGGCAGCATAGTAAAACACTATGATAGCAGGCAGCATAGTAAAACATTATGATAGCAGGCAGCATAGTAAAACATTATGATAACAGGCAGCATAGTAAAACATTATGATAACAGGCAGCATAGTAAAACATTATGATAACAGGCAGCATAGTAAAACATTATGATAACAGGCAGCATAGCAGGCAGCATAGTAAAACATTATGACTGCAGGCAGCATAGTAAAACATTATGATAACAGGCAGCATAGTAAAACATTATGATAACAGGCAGCATAGTAAAACATTATGACAGCAGGCAGCATAGTAAAACATTATGATAGCAGGCAGCATAGCAGGCAGCATAGTAAAACATTATGACAGCAGGCAGCATAGTAAAACATTATGATAACAGGCAGCATAGTAAAACATTATGATAACAGGCAGCATAGTAAAACATTATGATAACAGGCAGCATAGTAAAACATTATGATAACAGGCAGCATAGCAGGCAGCTTAGTGAAACATTATGATAACAGGCAGCATAGTAAAACATTATGATAGCAGGCAGCATAGTAAAACATTATGATAGCAGGCAGCATAGTAAAACATTATGATAGCAGGCAGCATAGTAAAACATTATGATAGCAGGCAGCATAGTAAAACATTATGATAACAGGCAGCATAGTAAAACATTATGATAACAGGCAGCATAGCAGGCACAGGCAGCATAGTAAAACATTATGATAGCAGGCAGCATAGTAAAACATTATGATAACAGGCAGCATAGTAAAACATGATAACAGGCAGCATAGTAAAACATTATGATAACAGGCAGCATAGTAAAACATTATGATAGCAGGCAGCATAGTAAAACATTATGATAACAGGCAGCATAGTAAAACATTATGATAACAGGCAGCATAGTAAAACATTATGACAGCAGGCAGCATAGTAAAACATTATGATAACAGGCAGCATAGCAGGCAGCATAGTAAAACATTATGACAGCAGGCAGCATAGTAAAACATTATGATAACAGGCAGCATAGTAAAACATTATGATAACAGGCAGCATAGTAAAACATTATGATAACAGGCAGCATAGTAAAACATTATGACAGCAGGCAGCATAGTAAAACATTATGACAGCAGGCAGCATAGTAAAACATTATGACAGCAGGCAGCATAGTAAAACATTATGATAACAGGCAGCATAGTAAAACATTATGATAACAGGCAGCATAGTAAAACATTATGATAACAGGCAGCATAGCAGGCAGCATAGTAAAACATTATGACAGCAGGCAGCATAGTAAAACATTATGATAACAGGCAGCATAGTAAAACATTATGATAACAGGCAGCATAGCAGGCAGCATAGTAAAACATTATGATAACAGGCAGCATAGTAAAACATTAGGATAGCAGGCAGCATAGTAAAACATTATGATAACAGGCAGCATAGTAAAACATTATGATAGCAGGCAGCATAGTAAAACATTATGATAACAGGCAGCATAGTAAAACATTATGATAACAGGCAGCATAGCAGGCAGCAGGCAGCATAGTAAAACATTATGATAGCAGGCAGCATAGTAAAACATTATGATAACAGGCAGCATAGTAAAACATTATGATAACAGGCAGCATAGTAAAACATTATGATAACAGGCAGCATAGTAAAACATTATGATAGCAGGCAGCATAGTAAAACATTATGATAGCAGGCAGCATAGTAAAACATTATGATAGCAGGCAGCATAGTAAAACATTATGATAGCAGGCAGCATAGTAAAACATTATGATAACAGGCAGCATAGTGAAACATTATGATAACAGGCAGCATAGTAAAACATTATGATAACAGGCAGCATAGCAGGCAGCATAGTAAAACATTATGATAACAGGCAGCATAGTAAAACATTATGACAGCAGGCAGCATAGTAAAACATTATGACAGCAGGCAGCATAGTAAAACATTATGACAGCAGGCAGCATAGTAAAACATTATGATAGCAGGCAGATAACAGTAAAACATTATGATAACAGCATAGTAAAACATTATGATAACAGGCAGCATAGTAAAACATTAAAACATTATGACAGCAGGCAGCATAGTAAAACATTATGATAACAGGCAGCATAGTAAAACATTATGATAGCAGGCAGCATAGTAAAACATTATGATAACAGGCAGCATAGTAAAACATTATGATAGCAGGCAGCATAGTAAAACATTATGATAACAGGCAGCATAGTAAAACATTATGATAACAGGCAGCATAGTAAAACATTATGACAGCAGGCAGCATAGTAAAACATTATGATAGCAGGCAGCATAGTAAAACATTATGATAGCAGGCAGCATAGTAAAACATTATGATAACAGGCAGCATAGTAAAACATTATGATAACAGGCAGCATAGTAAAACATTATGATAACAGGCAGCATAGTAAAACATTATGACAGCAGGCAGCATAGTAAAACATTATGATAGCAGGCAGCATAGTAAAACATTATGATAGCAGGCAGCATAGTAAAACATTATGATAACAGGCAGCATAGTAAAACATTATGATAACAGGCAGCATAGTAAAACATTATGATAACAGGCAGCATAGCAGGCAGCATAGTAAAACATTATGATAACAGGCAGCATAGTAAAACATTATGATAGCAGGCAGCATAGTAAAACATTATGATAACAGGCAGCATAGCAGGCAGCATAGTAAAACATTATGATAACAGGCAGCATAGTAAAACATTAGGATAGCAGGCAGCATAGCAGGCAGCATAGTAAAACATTATGACAGCAGGCAGTATAGCAGGCAGCATAGTAAAACATTATGATAGCAGGCAGCATAGTAAAACATTATGATAACAGGCAGCATAGTAAAACATTATGATAACAGGCAGCATAGCAGGCAGCATAGCAGGCAGCATAGTAAAACATTATGACAGCAGGCAGCATAGTAAAACATTATGATAACAGGCAGCATAGTAAAACATTATGATAACAGGCAGCATAGTAAAACATTATGATAGCAGGCAGCATAGTAAAACATTATGATAGCAGGCAGCATAGTAAAACATTATGATAGCAGGCAGCATAGTAAAACATTATGATAACAGGCAGCATAGTAAAACATTATGATAGCAGGCAGCATAGTAAAACATTATGATAACAGGCAGCATAGTAAAACATTATGATAACAGGCAGCATAGTAAAACATTATGATAACAGGCAGCATAGTAAAAACATTATGATAACAGGCAGCATAGTAAAACATTATGATAACAGGCAGCATAGTAAAACATTATGATAACAGGCAGCATAGTAAAACATTATGATAACAGGCAGCATAGTAAAACATTATGATAACAGGCAGCATAGTAAAACATTATAAAACATTATGATAGCAGGCAGCATAGTAAAACATTATGATAGCAGGCAGCATAGTAAAACATTATGATAGCAGGCAGCATAGTAAAACATTATGATAACAGGCAGCATAGTAAAACATTATGATAACAGGCAGCATAGTAAAACATTATGATAACAGGCAGCATAGTAAAACATTATGATAACAGGCAGCATAGTAAAACATTATGATAGCAGGCAGCATAGTAAAACATTATGATAACAGGCAGCATAGTAAAACATTATGATAACAGGCAGCATAGTAAAACATTATGATAACAGGCAGCATAGTAAAACATTATGATAACAGGCAGCATAGTAAAACATTATGATAACAGGCAGCATAGCAGGCAGCATAGTAAAACATTATGATAGCAGGCAGCATAGTAAAACATTATGATAACAGGCAGCATAGTAAAACATTATGATAACAGGCAGCATAGTAAAACATTATGATAACAGGCAGCATAGTAAAACATTATGATAACAGGCAGCATAGTAAAACATTATGATAACAGGCAGCATAGTAAAACATTATGATAACAGGCAGCATAGTAAAACATTATGATAACAGGCAGCATAGTAAAACATTATGATAACAGGCAGCATAGTAAAACATTATGACAGCAGGCAGCATAGTAAAACATTATGATAACAGGCAGCATAGCAGGCAGCATAGTAAAACATTATGACAGCAGGCAGCATAGTAAAACATTATGATAACAGGCAGCATAGTAAAACATTATGATAACAGGCAGCATAGTAAAACATTATGATAACAGGCAGCATAGTAAAACATTATGATAACAGGCAGCATAGCAGGCAGCATAGTAAAACATTATGATAACAGGCAGCATAGTAAAACATTATGATAACAGGCAGCATAGTAAAACATTATGACAGCAGGCAGCATAGTAAAACATTATGATAACAGGCAGCATAGTAAAACATTATGATAACAGGCAGCATAGTAAAACATTATGATAACAGGCAGCATAGTAAAACATTATGATAGCAGGCAGCATAGTAAAACATTATGACAGCAGGCAGCATAGTAAAACATTATGATAACAGGCAGCATAGTAAAACATTATGATAGCAGGCAGCATAGTAAAACATTATGATAACAGGCAGCATAGTAAAACATTATGATAACAGGCAGCATAGTAAAACATTATGATAGCAGGCAGCATAGTAAAACATTATGATAACAGGCAGCATAGTAAAACATTATGATAACAGGCAGCATAGTAAAACATTATGATAACAGGCAGCATAGTAAAACATTATGATAACAGGCAGCATAGTAAAACATTATGATAGCAGGCAGCATAGTAAAACATTATGATAACAGGCAGCATAGTAAAACATTATGATAACAGGCAGCATAGTAAAACATTATGATAACAGGCAGCATAGTAAAACATTATGATAACAGGCAGCATAGTAAAACATTATGATAACAGGCAGCATAGTAAAACATTATGATAACAGGCAGCATAGTAAAACATTATGATAGCAGCAGCATAGTAAAACATTATGATAACAGGCAGCATAGTAAAACATTATGATAACAGGCAGCATAGTAAAACATTATGATAACAGGCAGCATAGTAAAACATTATGATAACAGCATAGCAGGCATAGTAAAACATTATGACTAACAGGCAGCATAGTAAAACATTATGATAACAGGCAGCATAGTAAAACATTATGATAACAGGCAGCAGGCAGCATAGTAAAACATTATGATAACAGGCAGCATAGTAAAACATTATGATAACAGGCAGCATAGTAAAACATTATGATAACAGGCAGCATAGTAAAACATTATGACAGCAGGCAGCATAGTAAAACATTATGATAACAGGCAGCATAGTATAGTAAACATTATGATAGCAGGCAGCATAGTAAAACATTATGATAACAGGCAGCATAGTAAAACATTATGATAACAGGCAGCATAGTAAAACATTATGATAACAGGCAGCATAGTAAAACATTATGATAACAGGCAGCATAGCAGGCAGCATAGTAAAACATTATGATAACAGGCAGCATAGTAAAACATTATGATAGCAGGCAGCATAGTAAAACATTATGATAGCAGGCAGCATAGTAAAACATTATGATAACAGGCAGCATAGTAAAACATTATGATAACAGGCAGCATAGTAAAACATTATGATAGCAGGCAGCATAGTAAAACATTATGATAGCAGGCAGCATAGTAAAACATTATGATAACAGGCAGCATAGTAAAACATTATGATAACAGGCAGGCATAGTAAAACATTATGATAACAGGCAGCATAGTAAAACATTATGATAACAGGCAGCATAGTAAAACATTATGATAGCAGGCAGCATAGCAGGCAGCATAGTAAAACATTATGATAGCAGGCAGCATAGTAAAACATTATGATAACAGGCAGCATAGTAAAACATTATGATAACAGGCAGCATAGCAGGCAGCATAGTAAAACATTATGATAACAGGCAGCATAGTAAATAGTAAAACATTATGATAACAGGCAGCATAGTAAAACATTATGATAACAGGCAGCATAGTAAAACATTATGATAGCAGGCAGCATAGTAAAACATTATGATAACAGGCAGTAAAACATATGATAAAGGCAGCATAGTAAAACATTATGATAACAGGCAGCATAGTAAAACATTATGATAACAGGCAGCATAGTAAAACATTATGATAACAGGCAGCATAGTAAAACATTATGATAACAGGCAGCATAGTAAAACATTATGATAACAGGCAGCATAGTAAAACATTATGATAGCAGGCAGCATAGTAAAACATTATGATAACAGGCAGCATAGTAAAACATTATGATAACAGGCAGCATAGTAAAAACATTATGATAACAGGCAGCATAGTAAAACATTATGATAACAGGCAGCATAGTAAAACATTATGATAGCAGGCAGCATAGTAAAACATTATGATAACAGGCAGCATAGTAAAACATTATGATAACAGGCAGCATAGTAAAACATTATGATAACAGGCAGCATAGTAAAACATTATGATAGCAGGCAGCAAAAAACATTATGATAGCAGGCAGCATAGTAAAACATTATGATAACAGGCAGCATAGTAAAACATTATGATAGCAGGCAGCATAGTAAAACATTATGATAACAGGCAGCATAGTAAAACATTATGATAACAGGCAGCATAGTAAAACATTATGATAACAGGCAGCATAGTAAAACATTATGATAACAGGCAGCATAGTAAAACATTATGATAACAGGCAGCATAGTAAAACATTATGATAACAGGCAGCATAGTAAAACATTATGATAACAGGCAGCATAGTAAAACATTATGATAACAGGCAGCATAGTAAAACATTATGATAACAGGCAGCATAGTAAAACATTATGATAACAGGCAGCATAGTAAAACATTATGATAACAGGCAGCATAGTAAAACATTATGATAGCAGGCAGCATAGTAAAACATTATGATAACAGGCAGCATAGTAAAACATTATGATAACAGGCAGCATAGTAAAACACTATGATAGCAGGCAGCATAGTAAAACATTATGATAACAGGCAGCATAGTAAAACATTATGATAACAGGCAGCATAGTAAAACATTATGATAACAGGCAGCATAGTAAAACATTATGATAACAGGCAGCATAGTAAAACATTATGATAACAGGCAACAGGCAGCATAGTAAAACATTATGACAGCAGGCAGCATAGTAAAACATTATGATAACAGGCAGCATAGTAAAACATTATGATAACAGGCAGCATAGTAAAACATTATGATAACAGGCAGCATAGCAGGCAGCATAGTAAAACATTATGATAACAGGCAGCATAGTAAAACATTATGATAGCAGGCAGCATAGTAAAACATTATGATAGCAGGCAGCATAGTAAAACATTATGATAACAGGCAGCATAGTAAAACATTATGATAACAGGCAGCATAGTAAAACATTATGATAACAGGCAGCATAGTAAAACATTATGATAACAGGCAGCATAGTAAAACATTATGATAACAGGCAGCATAGTAAAACATTATGATAACAGGCAGCATAGTAAAACATTATGATAACAGGCAGCATAGTAAAACATTATGATAACAGGCAGCATAGTAAAACATTATGATAACAGGCAGCATAGTAAAACATGATAACAGGCAGCATAGTAAAACATTATGATAACAGGCAGCATAGTAAAACATTATGATAACAGGCAGCATAGTAAAACATTATGATAACAGGCAGCATAGCAGGCAGCATAGTAAAACATTATGATAGCAGGCAGCATAGTAAAACATTATGATAGCAGGCAGCATAGTAAAACATTATGATAACAGGCAGCATAGTAAAACATTATGATAACAGGCAGCATAGTAAAACATTATGATAACAGGCAGCATAGTAAAACATTATGATAGCAGGCAGCATAGTAAAACATTATGACTAACAGGCAGCATAGTAAAACATTATGATAACAGGCAGCATAGTAAAACATTATGATAACAGGCAGCATAGCAGGCAGCATAGTAAAACATTATGACTGCAGGCAGCATAGTAAAACATTATGATAACAGGCAGCATAGTAAAACATTATGATAACAGGCAGCATAGTAAAACATTATGATAGCAGGCAGCATAGTAAAACATTATGATAACAGGCAGCATAGTAAAAACATTATGACAGCAGGCAGCATAGTAAAACATTATGATAACAGGCAGCATAGTAAAACATTATGATAACAGGCAGCATAGTAAAACATTATGATAACAGGCAGCATAGTAAAACATTATGATAACAGGCAGCATAGTAAAACATTATGATAACAGGCAGCATAGTAAAACATTATGATAGCAGGCAGCATAGTAAAACATTATGACAGCAGGCAGCATAGTAAAACATTATGATAACAGGCAGCATAGTAAAACATTATGATAACAGGCAGCATAGTAAAACATTATGATAACAGGCAGCATAGTAAAACATTATGATAGCAGGCAGCATAGCAGCATAGTAAAACATTATGATAACAGGCAGCATAGTAAAACATTATGATAGCAGGCAGCATAGTAAAACATTATGATAACAGGCAGCATAGTAAAACATTATGATAACAGGCAGCATAGTAAAACAGCATAGGCAGGCAGCATAGTAAAACATTATGATAGCAGGCAGCATAGTAAAACATTATGATAACAGGCAGCATAGTAAAACATTATGATAGCAGGCAGCATAGTAAAACATTATGATAGCAGGCAGCATAGTAAAACATTCTGATAGCAGGCAGCATAGTAAAACATTATGACAGCAGGCAGCATAGTAAAACATTATGATAACAGGCAGCATAGTAAAACATGATAACAGGCAGCATAGTAAAACATTATGATAACAGGCAGCATAGTAAAACATTATGACAGCAGGCAGCATAGTAAAACATTATGATAACAGGCAGCATAGTAAAACATTATGATAACAGGCAGCATAGTAAAACATTATGATAACAGGCAGCATAGTAAAACATTATGATAGCAGGCAGCATAGTAAAACATTATGATAACAGGCAGCATAGTAAAACATTATGATAACAGGCAGCATAGTAAAACATTATGATAGCAGGCAGCATAGTAAAACATTATGATAGCAGGCAGCATAGTAAAACATTATGATAACAGGCAGCATAGTAAAACATTATGATAACAGGCAGCATAGTAAAACATTATGATAACAGGCAGCATAGTAAAACATTATGATAACAGGCAGCATAGTAAAACATTATGATAACAGGCAGCATAGTAAAACATTATGATAGCAGGCAGCATAGTAAAACATTATGATAACAGGCAGCATAGTAAAACATTATGATAACAGGCAGCATAGTAAAACATTATGATAACATAGCATAGTAAAACATTATGATAACAGGCAGCATAGTAAAACATTATGATAACAGGCAGCATAGCAGGCAGCATAGTAAAACATTATGATAGCAGGCAGCATAGTAAAACATTATGATAACAGGCAGCATAGTAAAACATTATGATAACAGGCAGCATAGTAAAACATTATGATAGGCAGGCAGCATAGTAAAACATTATGATAACAGGCAGCATAGTAAAACATTATGATAACAGGCAGCATAGTAAAACATTATGATAACAGGCAGCATAGTAAAACATTATGATAACAGGCAGCATAGTAAAACATTATGATAGCAGGCAGCATAGTAAAACATTATGATAACAGGCAGCATAGTAAAACATTATGATAACAGGCAGCATAGTAAAACATTATGATAACAGGCAGCATAGTAAAACATTATGATAACAGGCAGCATAGTAAAACATTATGATAACAGGCAGCAGGCAGCATAGTAAAACATTATGACAGCAGGCAGCATAGTAAAACATTATGATAACAGGCAGCATAGTAAAACATTATGATAACAGGCAGCATAGTAAAACATTATGATAGCAGGCAGCATAGTAAAACATTATGATAGCAGGCAGCATAGTAAAACATTATGATAACAGGCAGCATAGTAAAACATTATGATAACAGGCAGCATAGTAAAACATTATGATAACAGGCAGCATAGTAAAACATTATGATAACAGGCAGCATAGTAAAACATTATGATAACAGGCAGCATAGCAGGCAGCATAGTAAAACATTATGATAACAGGCAGCATAGTAAAACATTATGATAGCAGGCAGCATAGTAAAACATTATGATAACAGGCAGCATAGTAAAACATTATGATAACAGGCAGCATAGTAAAACATTATGATAACAGGCAGCATAGTAAAACATTATGATAACAGGCAGCATAGTAAAACATTATGATAACAGGCAGCATACAGGCAGCATAGTAAAACATTATGATAACAGGCAGCATAGTAAAACATTATGATAACAGGCAGCATAGTAAAACATTATGATAGCAGGCAGCATAGTAAAACATTATGATAACAGGCAGCATAGTAAAACATTATGATAACAGGCAGCATAGCAGGCAAAAAACATTATGATAACAGGCAGCATAGTAAAACATTATGATAACAGGCAGCATAGTAAAACATTATGATAGCAGGCAGCATAGTAAAACATTATGATAACAGGCAGCATAGTAAAACATTATGATAACAGGCAGCATAGTAAAACATTATGATAACAGGCAGCATAGTAAAACATTATGATAGCAGGCAGCATAGTAAAACATTATGACAGCAGGCAGCATAGTAAAACATTATGATAACAGGCAGCATAGTAAAACATTATGATAGCAGGCAGCATAGTAAAACATTATGATAACAGGCAGCATAGTAAAACATTATGATAACAGGCAGCATAGTAAAACATTATGATAACAGGCAGCATAGTAAAACATTATGATAACAGGCAGCATAGTAAAACATTATGATAACAGGCAGCATAGCAGGCAGCATAGTAAAACATTATGACAGCAGGCAGCATAGTAAAACATTATGATAACAGGCAGCATAGTAAAACATTATGATAGCAGGCAGCATAGTAAAACATTATGATAGCAGGCAGCATAGTAAAACATTATGATAACAGGCAGCATAGTAAAACATTATGATAACAGGCAGCATAGTAAAACATTATGATAGCAGGCAGCATAGTAAAACATTATGATAACAGGCAGCATAGTAAAACATTATGATAACAGGCAGCATAGTAAAACATTATGATAACAGGCAGCATAGTAAAACATTATGATAACAGGCAGCATAGTAAAACATTATGATAACAGGCAGCATAGTAAAACATTATGATAACAGGCAGCATAGTAAAACATTATGACAGCAGGCAGCATAGTAAAACATTATGATAACAGGCAGCATAGTAAAACATTATGATAACAGGCAGCATAGCAGGCAGCATAGTAAAACATTATGATAACAGGCAGCATAGTAAAACATTATGATAACAGGCAGCATAGTAAAACATTATGATAACAGGCAGCAGCAAAACATAGAAAACATTATGATAACAGGCAGCATAGCAGGCAGCATAGTAAAACATTATGATAACAGGCAGCATAGTAAAACATTATGATAACAGGCAGCATAGTAAAACATTATGATAACAGGCAGCATAGCAGGCAGCATAGTAAAACATTATGATAACAGGCAGCATAGTAAAACATTATGACAGCAGGCAGCATAGTAAAACATTATGATAGCAGGCAGCATAGTAAAACATTATGATAACAGGCAGCATAGTAAAACATTATGATAACAGGCAGCATAGTAAAACATTATGATAGCAGGCAGCATAGTAAAACATTATGATAGCAGATAGCAGGCAGCATAGTAAAACATTATGATAGCAGGCAGCATAGTAAAACATTATGATAACAGGCAGCATAGTAAAACATGATAACAGGCAGCATAGTAAAACATTATGACAGCAGGCAGCATAACAGGCAGCATAGTAAAACATTATGATAACAGGCAGCATAGTAAAACATTATGATAACAGGCAGCATAGTAAAACATTATGATAACAGGCAGCATAGTAAAACATTATGATAGCAGGCAGCATAGTAAAACATTATGATAACAGGAAGCATAGTGAAACATTATGATAACAGGCAGCATAGTAAAACATTATGATAACAGGCAGCATAGTAAAACATTATGATAACAGGCAGCATAGTAAAACATTATGATAACAGGCAGCATAGTAAAACATTATGATAACAGGCAGCATAGTAAAACATTATGATAACAGGCAGTAAAACATTATGATAACAGGCAGCATAGTAAAAAAACATTATGATAACAGGCAGCATAGTAAAACATTATGATAACAGGCAGCATAGTAAAACATTATGATAGCAGGCAGCATAGTAAAACATTATGATAACAGGCAGCATAGTAAAAACATTATGATAACAGGCAGCATAGTAAAACATTATGATAGCAGGCAGCATAGTAAAACATTATGATAACAGGCAGCATAGTAAAACATTATGATAACAGGCAGCATAGTAAAACATTATGATAACAGGCAGCATAGTAAAACATTATGATAGCAGGCAGCATAGTAAAACATTATGATAGCAGGCAGCATAGTAAAACATTATGATAACAGGCAGCATAGTAAAACATTATGATAACAGGCAGCATAGTAAAACATTATGATAACAGGCAGCATAGTAAAACATTATGATAACAGGCAGCATAGTAAAACATTATGATAGCAGGCAGCATAGTAAAACATTATGATAACAGGCAGCATAGTAAAACATTATGATAGCAGGCAGCATAGTAAAACATTATGATAGCAGGCAGCATAGTAAAACATTATGATAACAGGCAGCATAGTAAAACATTATGATAGCAGGCAGCATAGTAAAACATTATGATAACAGGCAGCATAGTAAAACATTATGATAACAGGCAGCATAGTAAAACATTATGATAACAGGCAGCATAGTAAAACATTATGATAACAGGCAGCATAGTAAAACATTATGATAACAGGCAGCATAGTAAAACATTATGATAACAGGCAGCATAGTAAAACATTATGATAGCAGGCAGCATAGTAAAACATTATGATAACAGGCAGCATAGTAAAACATTATGATAACAGGCAGCATAGTAAAACATTATGATAGCAGGCAGCATAGTAAAACATTATGATAGGCAGCACAGGCAGCATAGTAAAACATTATGATAACAGGCAGCATAGTAAAACATTATGATAACAGGCAGCATAGTAAAACATTATGATAACAGGCAGCATAGTAAAACATTATGATAACAGGCAGCATAGTAAAACATTATGATAACAGGCATAACAGGCAGCATAGTAAAACATTATGATAGCAGGCAGCATAGTAAAACATTATGATAACAGGCAGCATAGTAAAACATTATGATAAAACATTATGACAGCAGGCAGCTTAGTAAAACATTATGATAACAGGCAGCATAGTAAAACATTATGATAACAGGCAGCATAGTAAAACATTATGATAGCAGGCAGCATAGCAGCATAGTAAAACATTATGACAACAGGCAGCATAGTAAAACATTATGATAGCAGGCAGTAAAACATTATGATAGCAGGCAGCATAGTAAAACATTATGATAACAGGCAGCATAGTAAAACATTATGATAACAGGCAGCATAGTAAAACATTATGCAGGCAGCATAGTAAAACATTATGACAGCAGGCAGCATAGTAAAACATTATGATAACAGGCAGCATAGTAAAACATTATGATAACAGGCAGCATAGTAAAACATTATGATAGCAGGCAGCATAGTAAAACATTATGATAGCAGGCAGCATAGTAAAACATTATGATAGCAGGCAGCATAGTAAAACATTATGATAGCAGGCAGCATAGTAAAACATTATGATAACAGGCAGCATAGTAAAACATTATGATAACAGGCAGCATAGTAAAACATTATGATAACAGGCAGCATAGTAAAACATTATGATAACAGGCAGCATAGTAAAACATTATGATAACAGGCAGCATAGTAAAACATGATAACAGGCAGCATAGTAAAACATTATGATAGCAGGCAGCATAGTAAAACATTATGATAACAGGCAGCATAGCAGGCAGCATAGTAAAACATTATGATAGCAGGCAGCATAGTAAAACATTATGATAACAGGCAGCATAGTAAAACATTATGATAACAGGCAGCATAGTAAAACATTATGATAACAGGCAGCATAGTAAAACATTATGATAACAGGCAGCATAGTAAAACATTATGATAACAGGCAGCATAGTAAAACATTATGATAACAGGCAGCATAGTAAAACATTATGATAACAGGCAGCATAGTAAAACATTATGAGCAGGCAGCATAGTAAAACATTATGATAACAGGCAGCATAGTAAAACATTATGATAACAGGCAGCATAGTAAAACATTATGATAGCAGGCAGCATAGTAAAACATTATGATAACAGGCAGCATAGTAAAACATTATGATAACAGGCAGCATAGCAGCATAGTAAAACATTATGATAGCAGGCAGCATAGTAAAACATTATGATAGCAGGCAGCATAGTAAAACATTATGATAACAGGCAGCATAGTAAAACATTATGATAACAAGCATAGTAAAACATTATGATAACAGGCAGCATAGTAAAACATTATGATAACAGCAGGCAGCATAGTAAAACATTATGACAGCAGGCAGCATAGTAAAACATTATGACAGCAGGCAGCATAGTAAAACATTATGATAACAGGCAGCATAGTAAAACATTATGATAACAGGCAGCATAGTAAAACATTATGATAGCAGGCAGGCAGCATAGTAAAACATTATGACAGCAGGCAGCATAGTAAAACATTATGATAACAGGCAGCATAGTAAAACATTATGATAACAGGCAGCATAGTAAAACATTATGATAGCAGGCAGCATAGTAAAACATTATGATAACAGGCAGCATAGTAAAACATTATGATAACAGGCAGCATAGTAAAACATTATGACAACAGGCAGCATAGTAAAACATTATGATAACAGGCAGCATAGTAAAACATTATGATAGCAGGCAGCATAGTAAAACATTATGATAACAGGCAGCATAGTAAAACATTATGATAACAGGCAGCATAGTAAAACATTATGATAGCAGGCAGCATAGCAGGCAGCATAGTAAAACATTATGATAGCAGGCAGCATAGCAGGCAGCATAGTAAAACATTATGATAACAGGCAGCATAGTAAAACATTATGATAACAGGCAGCATAGTAAAACATTATGATAACAGGCAGCATAGCAGGCAGCATAGTAAAACATTATGACAGCAGGCAGCATAGTAAAACATTATGATAACAGGCAGCATAGTAAAACATTATGATAGACAGGCAGCATAGTAAAACATTATGATAGCAGGCAGCATAGTAAAACATTATGATAGCAGGCAGCATAGTAAAACATTATGATAAAAAACATTATGATAGCAGGCAGCATAGTAAAACATTATGATAACAGGCAGCATAGTAAAACATTATGATAGCAGGCAGCATAGTAAAACATTATGATAACAGGCAGCATAGTAAAACATTATGATAACAGGCAGCATAGTAAAAACATTATGATAACAGGCAGCATAGTAAAACATTATGATAGTAAAAGTAAAACATTATGATAACAGGCAGCATAGTAAAACATTATGATAACAGGCAGCATAGTAAAACATTATGATAACAGGCAGCATAGTAAAACATTATGATAACAGGCAGCATAGTAAAACATTATGATAACAGGCAGCATAGTAAAACATTATGACAGCAGGCAGCATAGTAAAACATTATGATAACAGGCAGCATAGTAAAACATTATGATAACAGGCAGCATAGCAGGCAGCATAGTAAAACATTATGATAACAGGCAGCATAGTAAAACATTATGATAACAGGCAGCATAGTAAAACATTATGATAGCAGGCAGCATAGTAAAACATTATGATAACAGGCAGCATAGTAAAACATTATGATAGTAAAACATTATGATAACAGGCAGCATAGTAAAACATTATGATAACAGGCAGCATAGCAGGCAGCATAGTAAAACATTATGATAACAGGCAGCATAGTAAAACATTATGATAACAGGCAGCATAGCAGGCAGCATAGTAAAACATTATGATAACAGGCAGCATAGTAAAACATTATGATAGCAGGCAGCATAGCAGGCAGCATAGTAAAACATTATGATAACAGGCAGCATAGTAAAACATTATGATAACAGGCAGCATAGTAAAACATTATGATAGCAGGCAGCATAGTAAAACATTATGATAACAGGCAGCATAGTAAAACATTATGATAACAGGCAGCATAGTAAAACATTATGACAGCAGGCAGCATAGTAAAACATTATGATAACAGGCAGCATAGTAAAACATTATGATAGCAGGCAGCATAGTAAAACATTATGATAGCAGGCAGCATAGTAAAACATTATGATAACAGGCAGCATAGTAAAAGCATTATGATAACAGGCAGCATAGTAAAACATTATGATAACAGGCAGCATAGTAAAACATTATGATAACAGGCAGCATAGTAAAACATTATGATAACAGGCAGCATAGTAAAACATTATGATAACAGGCAGCATAGCAGGCAGCATAGTAAAACATTATGATAACAGGCAGCATAGTAAAACATTATGACAGCAGGCAGCATAGTAAAACATTATGATAACAGGCAGCATAGCAGGCAGCATAGTAAAACATTATGATAACAGGCAGCATAGTAAAACATTATGATAGCAGGCAGCATAGTAAAACATTATGATAACAGGCAGCATAGTAAAACATTATGATAACAGGCAGCATAGTAAAACATTATGATAACAGGCAGCATAGTAAAACATTATGACAGCAGGCAGCATAGTAAAACATTATGACAGCAGGCAGCATAGTAAAACATTATGATAACAGGCAGCATAGTAAAACATTATGATAACAGGCAGCATAGTAAAACATTATGATAGCAGGCAGCATAGTAAAACATTATGATAACAGGCAGCATAGCAGGCAGCATAGTAAAACATTATGATAACAGGCAGCATAGTAAAACATTATGACAGCAGGCAGCATAGCAGGCAGCATAGTAAAACATTATGACAGCAGGCAGCATAGCAGGCAGCATAGTAAAACATTATGATAACAGGCAGCATAGCAGGCAGCATAGTAAAACATTATGATAACAGGCAGCATAGTAAAACATTATGATAACAGGCAGCATAGCAGGCAGCATAGTAAAACATTATGATAACAGGCAGCATAGTAAAACATTATGATAACAGGCAGCATAGTAAAACATTATGATAACAGGCAGCATAGTAAACATTATGATAACAGGCAGCATAGTAAAACATTATGATAACAGGCAGCATAGTAAAACATTATGATAACAGGCAGCATAGTAAAACATTATGATAGCAGGCAGCATAGTAAAACATTATGATAACAGGCAGCATAGTAAAACATTATGATAGCAGGCAGCATAGTAAAACATTATGATAACAGGCAGCATAGTAAAACATTATGATAGCAGGCAGCATAGTAAAACATTATGATAACAGGCAGCATAGTAAAACATTATGATAACAGGCAGCATAGTAAAACATTATGATAGCAGGCAGCATAGTAAAACATTATGATAACAGGCAGCATAGTAAAACATTATGATAACAGGCAGCATAGTAAAACATTATGATAACAGGCAGCATAGTAAAACATTATGATAACAGGCAGCATAGTAAAACATTATGATAACAGGCAGCATAGTAAAACATTATGATAACAGGCAGCATAGTAAAACATTATGATAACAGGCAGCATAGTAAAACATTATGATAACAGGCAGCATAGCAGGCAGCATAGTAAAACATTATGATAACAGGCAGCATAGCATAAAAGCATAGTAAAACATTATGATAACAGGCAGCATAGTAAACATTATGATAACAGGCAGCATAGTAAAACATTATGATAACAGGCAGCATAGTAAAACATTATGATAACAGGCAGCATAGTAAAACATTATGACAGCAGGCAGCATAGCAGGCAGCATAGTAAAACATTATGACAGCAGGCAGCATAGTAAAACATTATGATAGCAGGCAGCATAGTAAAACATTATGATAGCAGGCAGCATAGCAGGCAGCATAGTAAAACATTATGACAGCAGGCAGCATAGTAAAACATTATGACAGCAGGCAGCATAGCAGGCAGCATAGTAAAACATTATGACAGCAGGCAGCATAACAGGCAGCATAGTAAAACATTATGATAACAGGCAGCATAGTAAAACATGACAGCAGGCAGCATAGCAGGCAGCATAGTAAAACATTATGACAGCAGGCAGCATAGCAGGCAGCATAGTAAAACATTATGACAGCAGGCAGCATAGTAAAACATTATGATAACAGGCAGCATAGTAAAACATTATGATAGCAGGCAGCATAGTAAAACATTATGACAGCAGGCAGCATAGCAGGCAGCATAGTAAAACATTATGACAGCAGGCAGCATAGCAGGCAGCATAGTAAAACATTATGACAGCAGGCAGCATAACAGGCAGCATAGTAAAACATTATGATAACAGGCAGCATAGTAAAACATTATGATAACAGGCAGCATAGCAGGCAGCATAGTAAAACATTATGATAACAGGCAGCATAGTAAAACATTATGATAGCAGGCAGCATAGTAAAACATAATGATAGCAGGCAGCATAGTAAAACACTATGATAACAGGCAGCATAGCAGGCAGCATAGTAAAACACTATGATAACAGGCAGCACAGTAAAACATTATGATAACAGGCAGCATAGTAAAACATTATGATAACAGGCAGCATAGTAAAACATTATGATAGCAGGCAGCATAGTAAAACATTATGATAACAGGCAGCATAACAGGCAGCATAGTAAAACACTATGATAACAGGCAGCATAGTAAAACATTATGATAACAGGCAGCATAGCAGGCAGCATAGTAAAACATTATGATAACAGGCAGCATAGCAGGCAGCATAGTAAAACATTATGATAACAGGCAGCATAGTAAAACATTATGATAGCAGGCAGCATAGTAAAACATTATGACAGCAGGCAGCATAGTAAAACATTATGATAACAGGCAGCATAGTAAAACATTATGATAACAGGCAGCATAGTAAAACATTATGACAGCAGGCAGCATAGTAAAACATTATGATAACAGGCAGCATAGCATTATGATAACAGGCAGCATAGTAAAACATTATGATAACAGGCACAGGCAGCATAGTAAAACATTATGATAACAGGCAGCATAGTAAAACATTATGATAACAGGCAGCATAGTAAAACATTATGATAGCAGGCAGCATAGTAAAACATTATGATAACAGGCAGCATAGTAAAAACATTATGATAACAGGCAGCATAGTAAAACATTATGATAGCAGGCAGCATAGTAAAACATTATGATAACAGGCAGCATAGTAAAACATTATGATAACAGGCAGCATAGTAAAACATTATGATAACAGGCAGCATAGCAGGCAGCATAGTAAAACATTATGATAACAGGCAGCATAGTAAAACATTATGATAACAGGCAGCATAGTAAAACATTATGATAACAGGCAGGGCAGCATAGTAAAACATTATGATAGCAGGCAGCATAGTAAAACATTATGATAACAGGCAGCATAGTAAAACATTATGATAACAGGCAGCATAGTAAAACATTATGATAACAGGCAGCATAGTAAAACATTATGATAGCAGGCAGCATAGTAAAACATTATGATAACAGGCAGCATAGTAAAACATTATGATAACAGGCAGCATAGTAAAACATTATGATAGCAGGCAGCATAGTAAAACATTATGATAGCAGGCAGCATAGTAAAACATTATGATAACAGGCAGCATAGTAAAACATTATGATAACAGGCAGCATAGTAAAACATTATGATAACAGGCAGCATAGTAAAACATTATGATAACAGGCAGCATAGTAAAACATTATGATAACAGGCAGCATAGTAAAACATTATGATAACAGGCAGCATAGCAGGCAGCATAGTAAAACATTATGATAACAGGCAGCATAGCAGGCAGCATAGTAAAACATTATGATAACAGGCAGCATAGCAGGCAGCATAGCAGGCAGCATAGTAAAACATTATGATAGCAGGCAGCATAGTAAAACATTATGATAACAGGCAGCATAGTAAAACATTATGATAACAGGCAGCATAGCAGGCAGCATAGTAAAACATTATGATAACAGGCAGCATAGTAAAACATTATGACAGCAGGCAGCATAGTGAAACATTATGACAGCAGGCAGCATAGCAGGCAGCATAGGAAAACATTATGACAGCAGGCAGCATAGTAAAACATTATGACAGCAGGCAGCATAGTAAAACATTATGACAGCAGGCAGCATAGCAGGCAGCATAGTAAAACATTATGACAGCAGGCAGCATAGTAAAACATTATGACAGCAGGCAGCATAGCAGGCAGCATAGTAAAACATTATGACAGCAGGCAGCATAGTAAAACATTATGATAACAGGCAGCATAGTAAAACATTATGATAACAGGCAGCATAGCAGGCAGCATAGTAAAACATTATGACATAGCAGGCATAGTAAAACATTATGATAGCAGGCAGCATAGTAAAACATTATGATAACAGGCAGCATAGTAAAACATTATGATAACAGGCAGCATAGTAAAACATTATGATAACAGGCAGCATAGTAAAACATTATGACAGCAGGCAGCATAGTAAAACATTATGACATTATGCATAACAGGCAGCATAGTAAAACATTATGATAACAGGCAGCATAGCAAAAGCATAAAACATTATGACTAGGCAGCATAACAGGCAGCATAGTAAAACATTATGATAACAGGCAGCATAGTAAAACATTATGATAGCAGGCAGCATAGCAGGCAGCATAGTAAAACATTATGATAACAGGCAGCATAGCAGGCAGCATAGTAAAACATTATGACAGCAGGCAGCATAGCAGGCAGCATAGTAAAACATTATGACAACAGGCAGCATAACAGGCAGCATAGTAAAACATTATGATAACAGGCAGCATAGTAAAACATTATGATAACAGGCAGCATAGTAAAACATTATGATAACAGGCAGCATAGTAAAACATTATGATAGCAGGCAGCATAGTAAAACATTATGATAACAGGCAGCATAGTAAAACATTATGATAACAGGCAGCATAGTAAAAGTAAAACATTATGATAACAGGCAGCATAGTAAAACATTATGATAACAGGCATAGTAGGCAGCATAGTAAAACATTATGACAGCAGGCAGCATAGTAAAACATTATGATAGCAGGCAGCATAGCAGGCAGCATAGTAAAACATTATGATAACAGGCAGCATAGTAAAACATTATGATAACAGGCAGCATAGTAAAACATTATGATAGCAGGCAGCATAGTAAAACATTATGACAGCAGGCAGCATAGTAAAACATTATGATAACAGGCAGCATAGTAAAACATTATGATAACAGGCAGCATAGTAAAACATTATGATAGCAGGCAGCATAGTAAAACATTATGATAACAGGCATAGCAGGCAGCATAGTAAAACATTATGATAACAGGCAGCATAGTAAAACATTATGATAACAGGCAGCATAGTAAAACATTATGATAACAGGCAGCATAGTAAAACATTATGATAACAGGCAGCATAGCAGGCAGCATAGTAAAACATTATGATAACAGGCAGCATAGTAAAACATTATGATAACAGGCAGCATAGTAAAACATTATGACAGCAGGCAGCATAGTAAAACATTATGATAACAGGCAGCATAGCAGGCAGCATAGTAAAACATTATGATAACAGGCAGCACAGTAAAACATTATGATAACAGGCAGCATAGTAAAACATTATGATAACAGGCAGCATAGTAAAACAGGCAGGCAGCATAGTAAAACATTATGATAACAGGCAGCATAGTAAAACATTATGATAACAGGCAGCATAGTAAAACATTATGATAACAGGCAGCAGCATAGTAAAACATTATGATAACAGGCAGCATAGTAAAAACATTATGATAACAGGCAGCATAGTAAAACATTATGATAACAGGCAGCATAGTAAAACATTGATGACAAAGGCAGCATAGTAAAACATTATGATAACAGGCAGCATAGTAAAACATTATGATAACAGGCAGCATAGTAAAACATTATGATAGCAGGCAGCATAGTAAAACATTATGATAACAGGCAGCATAGTAAAACATTATGATAACAGGCAGCATAGCAGGCAGCATAGTAAAACATTATGATAACAGGCAGCATAGTAAAACATTATGACAGCAGGCAGCATAGCAGGCAGCATAGTAAAACATTATGACAGCAGGCAGCATAGCAGGCACCATAGTAAAACATTATGATAACAGGCAGCATAGCAGGCAGCATAGTAAAACATTATGATAACAGGCACCATAGTAAAACATTATGACAGCAGGCAGCATAACAGGCAGCATAGTAAAACATTATGATAACAGGCAGCATAGTAAAACATTATGATAACAGGCAGCATAGTAAAACATTATGATAACAGGCAGCATAGCAGGCAGCATAGTAAAACACTATGATAACAGGCAGCATAGTAAAACATTATGATAACAGGCAGCATAGTAAAACATTATGATAACAGGCAGCATAGCAGGCAGCATAGTAAAACACTATGATAGCAGGCAGCATAGTAAAACATTATGATAACAGGCAGCATAGTAAAACATTATGATAACAGGCAGCATAGTAAAACATTATGATAACAGGCAGCATAGTAAAACATTATGATAGCAGGCAGCATAGTAAAACATTATGATAACAGGCAGCATAGTAAAACATTATGATAACAGGCAGCATAGTAAAACATTATGATAGCAGGCAGCATAGTAAAACATTATGATAACAGGCAGCATAGTAAAACATTATGATAGCAGGCAGCATAGTAAAACATTATGATAACAGGCAGCATAGTAAAACATTATGATAACAGGCAGCATAGTAAAACATTATGATAGCAGGCAGCATAGATAACAGGCAGCATAGTAAAACATTATGATAACAGGCAGCATAGCAGGCAGCATAGTAAAACATTATGATAACAGGCAGCATAGCAGGATGCATAGTAAAACATTATGATAACAGGCAGGCAAGCACACAGCAGGCAGCATAGTAAAACATTATGATAACAGGCAGCATAGTAAAACATTATGATAGCAGCAGCATAGCAGGCAGCATAGTAAAACTTATGATAACTGGGCAGCATAGCTACAGGATGTAAAACATTATGAAACAGGCAGCATAGTAAAACATTATGACAGCAGTTCAGCATAGTGAAACATATGACAGCAGGCAGCATAGCAGGCAGCATGAAAACATGCTATGACAGCAGGCAGCATAGTAAAACATTATGACAGCAGGCAGCATAGTAAAACATTATGACAGCAGGCAGCATGCAGGCAGCATGCTAAAACTTATGACTACAGGCAGCATAGTAAAACATTATGACAGCAGGCAGCATAGCAGGCAGCATAGTAAAACATTATGACAGCAGGCAGCATAACAGGCAGCATAGTAAAACATTATGATAACAGGCAGCATAGTAAAACATGACAGCAGGCAGCATAGCAGGCAGCATAGTAAAACATTATGACAGCAGGCAGCATAGCAGGCAGCATAGTAAAACATTATGATAACAGGCAGCATAGTAAAACATTATGATAGCAGGCAGCATAGCAGGCAGCATAGTAAAACATTATGGCAGCATAGCAGGCAGCATAGTAAAACATTATGACAGCTAGCATAGCAGGCAGCATAGTAAAACATTATGACAGCAGGCAGCATAACAGGCAGCATAGTAAAACATTATGATAACAGGCAGCATAGTAAAACATTATGATAACAGGCAGCATAGTAAAACATTATGATAACAGGCAGCATAGTAAAACATTATGATAGCAGGCAGCATAGTAAAACATTATGATAGCAGGCAGCATAGTAAAACATTATGATAGCAGGCAGCATAGCAGGCAGCATAGTAAAACATTATGATAACAGGCAGCATAGTAAAACACTATGATAGCAGGCAGCATAGCAGGCAGCATAGTAAAACATTATGAATACAGCAGCATAGTAAAACATTATGATAAAGTAATCCCTACCCCCTCCCCCTGAGGAAGGTTCTATGCATACTGTTCCACTAGGTCATAAGCACAGGATGGTCTCTGTGGATAAAACATTATGATAGGCTAGCATACAGGATGGTAAAACATTATGATAACTGGCTAGGCTAGCTAGGCAGCATAGTAAAACATTATGATAACAGGATAGTGAAACATTATGACTGCAGGCAGCATAGTAAAACATTATGATAACAGGCAGCATAGTAAAACATTATGATAACAGGCAGCATAGTAAAACATCTATGAATAACAGGCAGCATAGTAAAACATTATGATAGTATCAGCATAGTAAAACATTATGATAACTAGGCATAGTAAAACATTATGATAACAGGCAGCATAGTAAAACATTATGATAACAGGCAGGATAGTAAAACATCTATGATACTGCAGGCAGCATAGTAAAACATTATGATAACTCTAGGCAGCATAGTAAAACATTATGATAACAGGCAGCATAGCAGGCATGCATAGTAAAACATGATAACAGGCAGCATAGTAAAACATTATGATAACAGGCAGCATAGTAAAACATTATGATAGCAGGCAGCATAGTAAAACATTATGATAACAGGCAGCATAGTAAAACATGATAACAGGCAGGATGGTAAAACATTATGACAGCAGGCAGCATAACAGGCAGCATAGTAAAACATCTATGATAACAGGCAGCATGTAAAACATGACAGCTAGCACAGCATAGTAAAACATTATGATAACAGGCAGCATAGTAAAACATTATGATAACAGGCAGCATAGTAAAACATTATGATAGGCAGCTACAGGATGGTAAAACATTATGATAACAGGCAGCATAGTAAAACATTATGACAGATAACAGGCAGCATAGTAAAACATGCTAGGCAGCATAGTAAAACATGACACTGCTAGGCAGCATAGCAGGCAGCATAGTAAAACATTATGACAGCAGGCAGCATAACAGGCAGCATAGTAAAACATTATGATAACAGGCAGCATAGTAAAACATTATGATAACAGGCAGCATAGTAAAACATTATGATAACAGGCAGCATAGTAAAACATTATGATAACAGTCTCTAAAACATTATGATGGATACTAAAACATTATGATAACAGGCAGCATATAAAACATTAGGCTAGCAACAGGCAGCATAGTAAAACATTATGATAGCAGGCAGCATAGTAAAACATTATGATACTGCAGGCAGCATAGTAAAACATTATGATACTGCAGGCAGCATAGCAGGCAGCATAGTAAAACATTATGATAACAGGCAGCATAGTAAAACATTATGATACTGCAGGCTAGCAGGCAGCATGTAAAACATTATGATAGCAGGTAAAACATATGATAGCAGGCAGCATAGTAAAACATTATGATAAAGTAATCCCTGCTAGGCAGCCACTGGAGGTCATAAGGTGAATGCACCAATTTGTAAGTCGCTCTGGATAAGCTAGGCTAGCTAAATGACTTAAATGTAAATGTAAATGTAATGATATCAGGCAGCATAGCAGGCAGCATAGTAAAACATTATGATAACAGGCTAGCATAGTAAAACATTATGATAACAGGCAGCATAGCATTATGGCTAACAGGCATGGTAGTAAAACATTATGATAACAGGCAGCATAGTAAAACATTATGATAGCAGGCAGCATAGTAAAACATTATGATAACAGACAGCATAGTAAAACATTATGATAACAGGCAGCATAGTAAAACATTATGATAACAGGCAGCATAGTAAAACATTATGATAACAGGCAGCATAGTAAAACATTATGATAACAGGCAGCATAGTAAAACATTATGATAACAGGCAACATAGTAAAACATTATGATAACAGGCAGCATAGTAAAACATTATGATAACAGGCAGCATAGTAAAACATTATGATATAGCATAGTAAAACATTATGATAACAGGCAGCATAGTAAAACATTATGATAACAGGCAGCATAGTAAAACATTATGATAACAGGCAGCATAGTAAAACATTATGATAGCAGGCAGCATAGTAAAACTGTGATAACAGGCAGCATAGTAAAACAGGATGATAACAGGCAGCATAGTAAAACATGATAACAGGCAGCATAGTAAAACATTATGATAGCAGGCAGCATAGTAAAACATATGATAGGCAGCATACAGGCAGCATGGTAAAACATTATGATAACAGGCAGCATAGTAAAACATTATGATAACAGGCAGCATAGCTAAGCATGGTAAAACATTATGATAACAGGCAGCATAGCATTAGATAACAGGCAGCATAGGTCAGCATAGTAAAACATATGATAACAGGCTAGCATACAGGCAGCATAGTAAAACATTATGATAACAGCAGCATAGCAGGCAGCATAGTAAAACATTATGATGACAGCATAGCAGGCAGCATAGTAAAACATTATGATAACAGACAGCATAGCAGGCAGCATAGTAAAACATTATGATAACAGACAGCATAGCAGGCAGCATAGTAAAACATTATGATAACAGACAGCATAGCAGGCAGCATAGTAAAACATTATGATAACAGGCAGCATACAAGGACATTGCCAGCAGGAAGAACTGGTGAAAATTACATCCTTGGACTACCAGAAAGAGTAGCTGGACCCACTCTCACTTCTGCCTCTATCCCTCCATATCTAAGATAGAGACTGTCGTTGTGTGGACACTGCCAGGCTCCACACAGGCTGGTCTGTAGAATACTGCTGGATGTCTCCTAAAGGGTTCCTATTCCTATGTTACTGCTACTAGTTTGACCAGAGCCCTATGTTGCCCTGGTCAACAGTAGTGCACTAAAGGATTAGGATGTCATTGGGACCTCATGGACTGCTAGGCTAGCTACGGGATGGTATCTGTGGATACTGCTAGGCTAGCTACGGGATGGTATCTGTG
>NC_088409.1:1935426-2036664 GCF_034236695.1 Oncorhynchus nerka | reverse complement strand
CAGACACCTACAGTCAGAGGTGATCAGACACATCTGCAGTCTAGAGGTGATGTAGTGTTCAGTCAGAGATCAGTCAGAGATCAGACACCTGCAGTCTAGAGGTGATGTAGTGTTCAGACAGTCAGAGATCAGACACCTGCAGTCTAGAGGTGATGTAGTGTTCAGACAGTCAGAGATCAGACACCTGCAGTCTAGAGGTGATGTAGTGTTCAGACATTCAGAGATCAGACACCTACAGTCTAGTGGTGATGTAGTGTTCAGTCAGAGATCAGACACCTGCAGTCTAGAGGTGATGTAGTGTTCAGACATCAGAGATCAGACACCTACAGTCTAGTGTGAGTCTAGTGGTGATGTAGTGTTCAGTCAGAGATCAGACACCTGCAGTCTAGTGGTGATGTAGTGTTCAGTCAGAGATCAGACACCTGCAGTCTAGAGGTGATGTAGTGTTCAGACAGTCAGAGATCAGACACCTGCAGTCTAGAGGTGATGTAGTGTTCAGTCAGAGATCAGACACCTACAGTCTAGTGGTGATGTAGTGTTCAGTCAGAGATCAGACACCTACAGTCTAGAGGTGATGTAGTGTTCAGTCAGAGATCAGACACCTGCAGTCTAGAGGTGATGTAGTGTTCAGACAGAGATCAGACACCTACAGTCTAGAGGTGATGTAGTGTTCAGTCAGAGATCAGACACCTACAGTCTAGAGGTGATGTAGTGTTCAGTCAGAGATCAGACACCTGCAGTCTAGAGGTGATGTAGTGTTCAGACAGTCAGAGATCAGACACCTACAGTCTAGAGGTGATGTAGTGTCAGACACCTCAGTCTAGAGGTGATGTAGTGTTCAGTCAGAGATCAGACACCTGCAGTCTAGAGGTGATGTAGTGTTCAGTCAGAGATCAGACACCTACTAGAGTCTAGAGAGATGATGTCTAGTGGTGTTCAGTGTTCAGTCAGAGATCAGACACCTGCAGTCTAGAGGTGATGTAGTGTTCAGACAGTGGTGATGTCAGAGATCAGACACCTGCAGTCTAGGTGATGTAGTGATGAGTGGTCAGACAGTCAGAGATCAGACACCTGCAGTCTAGAGGTGATGTAGTGTTCAGACAGTCAGAGATCAGACACCTACAGTCTAGAGGTGATGTAGTGTTCAGACACCTACAGTCAGAGATCAGACACCTACAGTCTAGAGGTGATGTAGTGTTCAGACAGTCAGAGATCAGACACCTACAGTCTAGAGGTGATGTAGTGTTCAGACAGTCAGAGATCAGACACCTGCAGTCTAGAGGTGATGTAGTGTTCAGTCAGAGATCAGACACCTGCAGTCTAGTGGTGATGTAGTGTTCAGTCAGAGATCAGACACCTACAGTCTAGAGGTGATGTAGTGTTCAGACAGTCAGAGATCAGACACCTACAGTCTAGATGGTGATGTCAGTCAGTTCAGTCAGACAGTCAGAGATCAGACACCTGCAGTCTAGAGGTGATGAGTGTTCACAGAGATCAGACACCTGCAGTCTAGTGGTGATGTAGTGTTCAGACAGAGAGATCAGACACCTGCAGTCTAGAGGTGATGTAGTGTTCAGACACCTGCAGTCTAGAGGTGATGTAGTGTTCAGAGATCAGACACCTACAGTCTAGAGGTGATGTAGTGTTCAGTCAGAGATCAGACACCTACAGTCTAGAGGTGATGTAGTGTTCAGACAGTCAGAGATCAGACACCTGCAGTCTAGAGGTGATGTAGTGTTCAGACAGTCAGAGATCAGACACCTGCAGTCTAGAGGTGATGTAGTGTTCAGTCAGAGATCAGACACCTGCAGTCTAGTGGTGATGTAGTGTTCAGACAGTCAGAGATCAGACACCTACAGTCTAGTGGTGATGTAGTGTTCAGACAGAGATCAGACACCTACAGTCTAGTGGTGATGTAGTGTTCAGACAGTCAGATCAGACACCTACAGTCTAGAGGTGATGTAGTGTTCAGTCAGAGATCAGACACCTGCAGTCTAGAGGTGATGTAGTGTTCAGACACCTCAGAGAGTGTTCAGTCAGACACACCTGCAGTCTAGAGGTGATGTAGTGTTCAGACAGAGATCAGACACCTACAGTCTAGAGGTGATGTAGTGTTCAGTCAGAGATCAGACACCTACAGTCTAGAGGTGATGTAGTGTTCAGTCAGAGATCAGACACCTACAGTCTAGAGGTGATGTAGTGTTCAGTCAGAGATCAGACACCTGCAGTCTAGAGGTGATGTAGTGTTCAGACAGTCAGAGATCAGACACCTGCAGTCTAGAGGTGATGTAGTGTTCAGTCAGAGATCAGACACCTGCAGTCTAGAGGTGATGTAGTGTTCAGACAGTCAGAGATCAGACACCTACAGTCTAGAGGTGATGTAGTGTTCAGTCAGAGATCAGACACCTACAGTCTAGAGGTGATGTAGTGTTCAGTCAGAGATCAGACACCTACAGTCAGACAATCAGAGGTGATGTGTAGTGTTCAGACAGAGAGATCAGACACCTCAGAGATCAGACACCTACAGTCTAGAGGTGATGTAGTGTTCAGTCAGAGATCAGACACCTACAGTCTAGTGGTGATGTAGTGTTCAGACAGTCAGAGATCAGACACCTACAGTCTAGTCAGACAGTCAGAGATCAGACACCAACAGTCTAGAGGTGATGTAGTGTTCAGACAGTCAGAGATCAGACACCTGCAGTCTAGAGGTGATGTAGTGTTCAGACAGTCAGAGATCAGACACCTGCAGTCTAGAGGTGATGTAGTGTTCAGACATTCAGAGATCAGACACCTACAGTCAGATGTATGTTCAGAGAGATCACCCTACAGTCTAGAGGTGATGTAGTGTTCAGACAGTCAGAGATCAGACACCTGCAGTCTAGAGGTGATGTAGTGTTCAGACAGTCAGAGATCAGACACCTGCAGTCTAGAGGTGATGTAGTGTTCAGACAGTCAGAGATCAGACACCTGCAGTCTAGAGGTGATGTAGTGTTCAGACAGTCAGAGATCAGACACCTGCAGTCTAGAGGTGATGTAGTGTTCAGTCAGAGATCAGACACCTACAGTCTAGTGGTGATGTAGTGTTCAGTCAGAGATCAGACACCTGCAGTCTAGAGGTGATGTAGTGTTCAGTCAGAGATCAGAGATCAGACACCAGAGATGCAGTCTAGAGGTGATGTAGTGTTCAGACAGTCAGAGATCAGACACCTGCAGTCTAGAGGTGATGTAGTGTTCAGACAGTCAGAGATCAGACACCTACAGTCTAGTGGTGATGTAGTGTTCAGACAGTCAGAGATCAGACACCTGCAGTCTAGAGGTGATGTAGTGTTCAGACAGAGATCAGACACCTGCAGTCTAGATGTACCAGACAGACACCTGCAGTCTAGAGGTGATGTAGTGTTCAGTCAGAGATCAGACACCTGCAGTCTAGTGGTGATGTAGTGTTCAGTCAGAGATCAGACACCTACAGTCTAGTGGTGATGTAGTGTGATGTCAGTGTCTAGAGGTGATGTAGTGTTCAGTCAGAGATCAGACACCTACAGTCTAGAGGTGATGTAGTGTTCAGACAGTCAGAGATCAGACACCTACAGTCTAGAGGTGATGTAGTGTTCAGTCAGAGATCAGACACCTACAGTCTAGAGGTGATGTAGTGTTCAGACAGTCTAGATGTAGTGTTCATCAGAGATCACACCTGCAGTCTAGAGGTGATGTAGTGTTCAGACAGAGATCAGACACCTGCAGTCTAGAGGTGATGTAGTGTTCAGATGTAGTGTTCAGTCAGAGATCAGACACCTACAGTCTAGAGGTGATGAGTGTTCAGTCAGAGATCAGACACCTGCAGTCTAGAGGTGATGTAGTGTTCAGTCAGAGATCAGACACCTACAGTCTAGAGGTGATGTGTAGTGTTCAGTCAGAGATCAGACACCTACAGTCTAGAGGTGATGTAGTGTTCAGAGATCAGACACCTACAGTCAGAGATCAGACACACTACAGTCTAGAGGTGATGTAGTGTTCAGAGAGATCAGACACCTGCAGTCTAGAGGTGATGTAGTGTTCAGTCAGAGATCAGACACCTAGTCTAGGTGATGTAGTGTTCAGACAGTCAGAGATCAGACACCTGCAGTCTAGTGGTGATGTAGTGTTCAGTCAGAGATCAGACACCTACAGTCTAGAGGTGATGTAGTGTTCAGACAGTCAGAGATCAGACACCTGCAGTCTAGAGGTGATGTAGTGTTCAGTCAGAGATCAGACACCTGCAGTCTAGAGATCAGACACAGAGATCAGACACCTGCAGTCTAGAGGTGATGTAGTGTTCAGACAGTCAGAGATCAGACACCTACAGTCTAGAGGTGATGTAGTGTTCAGTCAGAGATCAGACACCTACAGTCTAGAGGTGATGTAGTGTTCAGTCAGAGATCAGACACCTACAGTCTAGAGGTGATGTAGTGTTCAGACAGTCAGAGATCAGACACCTACAGTCTAGTGGTGATGTAGTGTTCAGACAGTCTCAGAGATCAGACACCTACAGTCTAGAGGTGATGTAGTGTTCAGAGAGATCAGTCAGAGATCAGACACCTGCAGTCTAGAGGTGATGTAGTGTTCAGACAGTCAGAGATCAGACACCTGCAGTCTAGAGGTGATGTAGTGTTCAGTCAGAGATCAGACACCTCAGTCTAGATGATGTAGTGTTCAGACAGTCAGAGATGATGTAGTGTTCAGAGATCACACCTGCAGTCTAGAGGTGATGTAGTGTTCAGACAGTCAGAGATCAGACACCTGCAGTCAGTCTAGAGGTGATGTAGTGTTCAGTCAGAGATCAGACACCTACAGTCTAGAGGTGATGTAGTGTTCAGTCAGAGATCAGACACCTGCAGTCTAGAGGTGATGTAGTGTTCAGACAGTCAGAGATCAGACACCTGCAGTCTAGAGGTGATGTAGTGTTCAGTCAGAGATCAGACACCTACAGTCTAGAGGTGATGTAGTGTTCAGACAGTCAGAGATCAGACACCTACAGTCTAGTGGTGATGTAGTGTTCAGACAGTCAGAGATCAGACACCTGCAGTCTAGTGGTGATGTAGTGGTCAGACAGTCAGAGATCAGACACCTACAGTCTAGTCTAGAGGTGATGTGAGTGTGTCAGACAGTCAGAGATCAGACACCTGCAGTCTAGAGGTGATGTAGTGTTCAGACAGTCAGAGATCAGACACCTGCAGTCTAGAGGTGATGTAGTGTTCAGTCAGAGATCAGACACCTACAGTCTAGAGGTGATGTAGTGTTCAGTCAGAGATCAGACACCTGCAGTCTAGTGGTGATGTAGTGTTCAGTCAGAGATCAGACACCTACAGTCTAGTGGTGATGTAGTGTTCAGTCAGAGATCAGACACCTGCAGTCTAGAGGTGATGTAGTGTTCAGTCAGAGATCAGACACCTGCAGTCTAGTGGTGATGTAGTGTTCAGTCAGAGATCAGACACCTGCAGTCTAGAGGTGATGTAGTGTTCACAGTCAGAGATCAGACACCTGCAGTCTAGAGGTGATGTAGTGTTCAGACAGAGATCAGACACCTGCAGTCTAGAGGTGATGTAGTGTTCAGACAGTCAGAGATCAGACACCACCTGCAGTCTAGTGGTGATGTAGTGTTCAGTCAGAGATCAGACACCTACAGTCTAGAGGTGATGTAGTGTTCAGTCAGAGATCAGACACCTGCAGTCTAGAGGTGATGTAGTGGTCAGACAGTCAGAGATCAGACACCTACAGTCTAGAGGTGATGTAGTGTTCAGACAGTCAGAGATCAGACACCTGCAGTCTAGAGGTGATGTAGTGTTCAGTCAGAGATCAGACACCTGCAGTCTAGAGGTGATGTAGTGTTCAGACAGTCAGAGATCAGACACCTGCAGTCTAGAGGTGATGTAGTGTTCAGTCAGAGATCAGACACCTACAGTCTAGAGGTGATGTAGTGTTCAGTCAGAGATCAGACACCTGCAGTCTAGAGGTGATGTAGTGTGAGAGATCAGACACCTAGTCTAGTTGATGTAGTGTTCAGTCAGAGATCAGACACCTGCAGTCTAGAGGTGATGTAGTGTTCAGTCAGAGATCAGACACCTGCAGTCTAGTGGTGATGTAGTGTTCAGTCAGAGATCAGACACCTACAGTCTAGAGGTGATGTAGTGTTCAGTCAGAGATCAGACACCTACAGTCTAGAGGTGATGTAGTGTTCAGTCAGAGATCAGACACCTGCAGTCTAGAGGTGATGTAGTGTTCAGACAGTCAGAGATCAGACACCTGCAGTCTAGAGGTGATGTAGTGTTCAGTCAGAGATCAGACACCAACAGTCTAGAGGTGATGTAGTGTTCAGACAGTCAGAGATCAGACACCTACAGTCTAGAGGTGATGTAGTGTTCAGTCAGAGATCAGACACCTACAGTCTAGAGGTGATGTAGTGTTCAGTCAGAGATCAGACACCTGCAGTCTAGAGGTGATGTTCAGTCAGAGATCAGACACCTACAGTCTAGTGGTGATGTAGTGTTCAGACAGAGATCAGACACCTACAGTCTAGTGGTGATGTAGTGTTCAGACAGTCAGAGATCAGACACCTACAGTCTAGTGGTGATGTAGTGTTCAGACAGTCAGAGATCAGACACCTGCAGTGATGATGTAGTGTTCAGACAGTCAGAGATCAGACACCTGCAGTCTAGAGGTGATGTAGTGTTCAGACAGTCAGAGATCAGACACCTGCAGTCTAGAGGTGATGTAGTGTTCAGTCAGAGATCAGACACCTACAGTCTAGAGGTGATGTAGTGTTCAGTCAGAGATCAGACACCTACAGTCTAGAGGTGATGTAGTGTTCAGACAGAGATCAGACACCTACAGTCTAGTGGTGATGTAGTGTTCAGACAGAGAGATCAGACACCTGCAGTCTAGTGGTGATGTAGTGTTCAGAGATCAGACACCTCAGAGATCAGACACACCACAGTCTAGAGGTGATGTTCAGTGTTCAGACACCTACAGTCAGAGATCAGAGAGATCACCCTGCAGGCTAGAGGTGATGTAGTGGTCAGACAGTCAGAGATCAGACACCTACAGTCTAGAGGTGATGTAGTGTTCAGTCAGAGATCAGACACCTGCAGTCTAGAGGTGATGTAGTGTTCAGACAGTCAGAGATCAGACACCTACAGTCTAGAGGTGATGTAGTGTTCAGTCAGAGATCAGAGGTGATGTAGTGTTCAGTCAGAGATCAGACACCTGCAGTCTAGAGGTGATGTAGTGTTCAGAGATCAGACACCTACAGTCAGAGATCAGACACCTACAGTCTAGAGGTGATGTAGTGTTCAGTCAGTCAGAGATCAGACACCTGAGTCTAGTGGTGATGTAGTGTTCAGACAGTCAGAGATCAGACACCTACAGTCTAGAGGTGATGTAGTGTTCAGACAGTCAGAGATCAGACACCTACAGTCTAGAGGTGATGTAGTGTTCAGACAGTCAGAGATCAGACACCTGCAGTCTAGAGGTGATGTAGTGTTCAGTCAGAGATCAGACACCTGCAGTCTAGAGGTGATGTAGTGTTCTAGAGGTGATGTAGTGTTCAGACAGTCAGAGATCAGACACCTACAGTCTAGAGGTGATGTAGTGTTCAGACAGAGATCAGACACCTACAGTCTAGAGGTGATGTAGTGTTCAGTCAGAGATCAGACACCTACAGTCTAGAGGTGATGAGATCAGACACCTACAGTCTAGAGGTGATGATGTTCAGTCAGACACCTTCTAGAGGTGATGTAGTGTTCAGTCAGAGATCAGACACCTACAGTCTAGAGGTGATGTAGTGTTCAGTCAGAGATCAGACACCTGCAGTCTAGAGGTGATGTAGTGTTCAGACAGAGATCAGACACCTGCAGTCTAGAGGTGATGTAGTGTTCAGACAGTCAGAGATCAGACACCTACAGTCTAGAGGTGATGTAGTGTTCAGACAGTCAGAGAGGTGATGTAGTGTTCAGTCAGAGATCAGACAGACACCTACAGTCTAGAGGTGATGTAGTGTTCAGTCAGAGATCAGACACCTGCAGTCTAGAGGTGATGTAGTGTTCAGACAGTCAGAGATCAGACACCTGCAGTCTAGAGGTGATGTAGTGTTCAGTCAGAGATCAGACACCTACAGTCTAGAGGTGATGTAGTGTTCAGTCAGAGATCAGACACCAACAGTCTAGAGGTGATGTAGTGTTCAGACAGTCAGAGATCAGACACCTACAGTCTAGAGGTGATGTAGTGTTCAGAGGTGATGTAGTGTTCAGTCAGAGATCAGACACCTACAGTCTAGAGGTGATGTAGTGTTCAGACAGTCAGAGATCAGACACCTACAGTCTAGAGGTGATGTAGTGTTCAGTCAGAGATCAGACACCTACAGTCTAGAGGTGATGTAGTGTTCAGACAGTCAGAGATCAGACACCTACAGTCTAGAGGTGATGTAGTGTTCAGACAGTCAGAGATCAGACACCTACAGTCTAGAGGTGATGTAGTGTTCAGACAGTCAGAGATCAGACACCTGCAGGCTAGAGGTGATGTGTGTTCAGACAGTCAGAGATCAGACACCTGTCTAGAGGTGATGTAGTGTTCAGACAGTCAGAGATCAGACACCTGCAGTCTAGAGGTGATGTAGTGTTCAGACATTCAGAGATCAGACACCTACAGTCTAGTGGTGATGTAGTGTTCAGACAGTCAGAGATCAGACACCTACAGTCTAGTGGTGATGTAGTGTTCAGTCAGAGATCAGACACCTACAGTCTAGAGGTGATGTAGTGTTCAGTCAGAGATCAGACACCTGCAGTGCAGTCTAGAGGTGATGTAGTGTTCAGACAGTCAGAGATCAGACACCTGCAGTCTAGAGGTGATGTAGTGTTCAGACAGTCAGAGATCAGACACCTGCAGTCTAGTGGTGATGTAGTGTTCAGACAGAGATCAGACACCTACAGTCTAGTGGTGATGTAGTGTTCAGACAGTCAGAGATCAGACACCTGCAGTCTAGAGGTGATGTAGTGTTCAGTCAGAGATCAGACACCTGCAGTCTAGTGGTGATGTAGTGTTCAGTCAGAGATCAGACACCTACAGTCTAGAGGTGATGTAGTGTTCAGACAGTCAGAGATCAGACACCTACAGTCTAGTCAGTCAGAGATCAGACACCTGCAGTCTAGAGGTGATGTAGTGTTCAGACAGTCAGAGATCAGACACCTGCAGTCTAGAGGTGATGTAGTGTTCAGACAGTCAGAGATCAGACACCTACAGTCTAGAGGTGATGTAGTGTTCAGACAGAGATCAGAGATCAGACACCAGAGATCAGACAGTCTAGAGGTGATGTAGTGTTCAGTCAGAGATCAGACACCTGCAGTCTAGAGGTGATGTAGTGTTCAGTCAGAGATCAGACACCTACAGTCTAGAGGTGATGTAGTGTTCAGAGATCAGACACCTACAGTCTAGATGGTGATGTAGTGTTGTAGTGTTCAGTCAGAGATCAGACACCTACAGTCTAGAGGTGATGTATGTTCAGTCAGTGAGATGTAGTGTTCAGTCAGAGATCAGACACCTACAGTCTAGAGGTGATGTAGTGTTCAGTCAGAGATCAGACACCTCAGAGATCATGACAGAGATCAGACACCTCAGTCTAGAGGTGATGTATGTTCAGACAGAGAGATCAGACACCTAGTCTAGAGGTGATGTAGTGTTCAGACAGTCAGAGATCAGACACCTGTAGTCTAGAGGTGATGTAGTGTTCAGACAGTCAGAGATCAGACACCTGCAGTCTAGAGGTGATGTAGTGTTCAGTCAGAGATCAGACACCAACAGTCTAGAGGTGATGTAGTGTTCAGACAGTCAGAGATCAGACACCTACAGTCTAGAGGTGATGTAGTGTTCAGTCAGAGATCAGACACCTACAGTCTAGAGGTGATGTAGTGTTCAGTTAGAGATCAGACACCTACAGTCTAGAGGTGATGTAGTGTTCAGTCAGAGATCAGACACCAACAGTCTAGAGGTGATGTAGTGTTCAGACAGTCAGAGATCAGACACCTACAGTCTAGTGGTGATGTAGTGGTCAGACAGTCAGAGATCAGACACCTACAGTCTAGTGGTGATGTAGTGGTCAGACAGTCAGAGATCAGACACCAACAGTCTAGAGGTGATGTAGTGTTCAGACAGTCAGAGATCAGACACCTGCAGTCTAGAGGTGATGTAGTGTTCAGACAGTCAGAGATCAGACACCTGCAGTCTAGAGGTGATGTAGTGTTCAGACATTCAGAGATCAGACACCTACAGTCTAGTGGTGATGTAGTGTTCAGTCAGAGATCAGACACCTACAGTCTAGTGGTGATGTAGTGTTCAGTCAGAGATCAGACACCTACAGTCTAGAGGTGATGTAGTGTTCAGTCAGAGATCAGACACCTGCAGTCTAGAGGTGATGTAGTGTTCAGACAGTCAGAGATCAGACACCTGCAGTCTAGAGGTGATGTAGTGTTCAGTCAGAGATCAGACACCTACAGTCTAGTGGTGATGTAGTGTTCAGACAGTCAGAGATCAGACACCTGCAGTCTAGAGGTGATGTAGTGTTCAGACAGTCAGAGATCAGACACCTGCAGTCTAGAGGTGATGTAGTGTTCAGTCAGAGATCAGACACCTACAGTCTAGTGGTGATGTAGTGTTCAGACAGTCAGAGATCAGACACCTACAGTCTAGTGGTGATGTAGTGGTCAGTCAGAGATCAGACACCTGCAGTCTAGAGGTGATGTAGTGTTCAGACAGTCAGAGATCAGACACCTGCAGTCTAGAGGTGATGTAGTGTTCTAGTGGTGATGTAGTGTTCAGACAGTCAGAGATCAGACACCTGCAGTCTAGAGGTGATGTAGTGTTCAGACAGTCAGAGATTAGACACCTGCAGTCTAGAGGTGATGTAGTGTTCAGTCAGAGATCAGACACCTACAGTCTAGTGGTGATGTAGTGTTCAGTCAGAGATCAGACACCTACAGTCTAGAGGTGATGTAGTGTTCAGTCAGAGATCAGACACCTACAGTCTAGAGGTGATGTAGTGTTCAGACAGTCAGAGATCAGACACCTACAGTCTAGTGGTGATGTTGTGGTCAGACAGTCAGAGATCAGACACCTACAGTCTAGAGGTGATGTAGTGTTCAGTCAGAGATCAGACACCTGCAGTCTAGTGGTGATGTTGTGGTCAGACAGTCAGAGATCAGACACCTACAGTCTAGAGGTGATGTAGTGGTCAGTCAGAGATCAGACACCTGCAGTCTAGAGGTGATGTAGTGTTCAGTCAGAGATCAGACACCTACAGTCTAGAGGTGATGTAGTGTTCAGTCAGAGATCAGACACCTACAGTCTAGAGGTGATGTAGTGTTCAGACAGTCAGAGATCAGACACCTACAGTCTAGAGGTGATGTAGTGTTCAGACAGTCAGAGATCAGACACCTACAGTCTAGAGGTGATGTAGTGTTCAGACAGTCAGAGATCAGACACCTGCAGTCTAGAGGTGATGTAGTGTTCAGACAGTCAGAGATCAGACACCTGCAGTCTAGAGGTGATGTAGTGTTCAGACAGTCAGAGATCAGACACCTGCAGTCTAGAGGTGATGTAGTGTTCAGTCAGAGATCAGACACCTACAGTCTAGAGGTGATGTAGTGTTCAGTCAGAGATCAGACACCTGCAGTCTAGAGGTGATGTAGTGTTCAGACAGTCAGAGATCAGACACCTACAGTCTAGAGGTGATGTAGTGTTCAGTCAGAGATCAGACACCTGCAGTCTAGAGGTGATGTAGTGTTCAGACATTTAGAGATCAGACACCTACAGTCTAGTGGTGATGTAGTGGTCAGACAGTCAGAGATCAGACACCAACAGTCTAGAGGTGATGTAGTGTTCAGACAGTCAGAGATCAGACACCTACAGTCTAGTGGTGATGTAGTGAGATCAGACACCAACAGTCTAGAGGTGATGATGTTCAGACAGACACCAACAGTCTAGAGGTGATGTAGTGTTCAGACAGTCAGAGATCAGACACCTACAGTCTAGTGGTGATGTAGTGTTCAGACAGTCAGAGATCAGACACCTACAGTCTAGAGGTGATGTAGTGTTCAGACAGTCAGAGATCAGACACCTGCAGTCTAGAGGTGATGTAGTGTTCAGTCAGAGATCAGACACCTACAGTCTAGAGGTGATGTAGTGTTCAGTCAGAGATCAGACACCTAAAGTCTAGAGGTGATGCAGTGTTCAGTCAGAGATCAGACACCTACAGTCTAGAGGTGATGTAGTGTTCAGACAGTCAGAGATCAGACACCTGCAGTCTAGAGGTGATGTAGTGTTCAGACAGTCAGAGATCAGACACCTGCAGTCTAGAAGTGATGTAGTGGTCAGTCAGAGATCAGGCACCTGCAGTCTAGTGGTGATGTAGTGTTCAGACAGTCAGAGATCAGACACCTACAGTCTAGTGGTGATGTAGTGTTCAGTCAGAGATCAGACACCTACAGTCTAGAGGTGATGTAGTGTTCAGTCAGAGATCAGACACCTGCAGTCTAGAGGTGATGTAGTGTTCAGTCAGAGATCAGACACCTGCAGTCTAGAGGTGATGTAGTGTTCAGAGAGATCAGACACCTGCAGTCTAGTGGTGATGTAGTGTTCAGTCAGAGATCAGACACCTACAGTCTAGTGGTGATGTAGTGTTCAGAGAGATCAGAGATCAGACACCTGTCTAGAGTGGTGATGTAGTGTTCAGACAGTCAGAGATCAGACACCTGCAGTCTAGAGGTGATGTAGTGTTCAGTCAGAGATCAGACACCTGCAGTCTAGTGGTGATGTAGTGTTCAGACAGTCAGAGATCAGACACCTACAGTCTAGAGGTGATGTAGTGTTCAGTCAGAGATCAGAGAGTCTAGTGGTGATGTAGTGTTCAGTCAGAGATCAGACACCTACAGTCTAGTGGTGATGTAGTGTTCAGTCAGAGATCAGACACCTACAGTCTAGATGATGTAGTGTTCAGTCAGAGATCAGACACCTACAGTCTAGAGGTGATGTAGTGTTCAGACAGTCAGAGATCAGACACCTACAGTCTAGAGGTGATGTAGTGTTCAGACAGTCAGAGATCAGACACCTGCAGTCTAGTGGTGATGTAGTGTTCAGACAGTCAGAGATCAGACACCTGCAGTCTAGAGGTGATGTAGTGTTCAGTTTAGTCTAGAGGTGAGATCAGAGAGATCAGACACCTACAGTCTAGTGGTGATGTAGTGTTCAGACAGTCAGAGATCAGACACCTGCAGTCTAGAGGTGATGTAGTGTTCAGTGATGTAGTGTTCAGTCAGAGATCAGACACCTACAGTCTAGAGGTGATGTAGTGTTCAGACAGTCAGAGATCAGACACCTACAGTCTAGAGGTGATGTAGTGTTCAGACAGTCAGAGATCAGACACCTACAGTCTAGAGGTGATGTAGTGTTCAGACAGTCAGAGATCAGACACCTGTCTAGTGATGTAGTGTTCAGACAGTCAGAGATCAGACACCTGCAGTCTAGAGGTGATGTAGTGTTCAGTCAGAGATCAGACACCTGCAGTCTAGTGGTGATGTAGTGTTCAGACAGTCAGAGATCAGACACCTGCAGTCTAGAGGTGATGTAGTGTTCAGTCAGAGATCAGACACCTACAGTCTAGAGGTGATGTAGTGTTCAGAGAGTCAGAGATCAGACACCTACAGTCTAGTGGTGATGTAGTGTTCAGACAGTCAGAGATCAGACACCTACAGTCTAGAGGTGATGTAGTGTTCAGACAGTCAGAGATCAGACACCTACAGTCTAGAGGTGATGTAGTGTTCAGACAGTCAGAGATCAGACACCTACAGTCTAGAGGTGATGTAGTGTTCAGACAGAGATCAGAGAGTCTAGACACAAGATCTGCACCTGTCTAGAGGTGATGTAGTGTTCAGACAGTCAGAGATCAGACACCTGCAGTCTAGAGGTGATGTAGTGTTCAGACAGTCAGAGATCAGACACCTGCAGTCTAGACATGTAGTGTTCCAGAGATCAGACACCTAGTCTAGTGGTGATGTAGTGTTCAGTCAGAGATCAGACACCTACAGTCTAGTGGTGATGTAGTGTTCAGTCAGAGATCAGACACCTACAGTCTAGAGGTGATGTAGTGTTCAGTCAGAGATCAGACACCTGCAGTCTAGTGGTGATGTAGTGTTCAGACAGTCAGAGATCAGACACCTAGCAGTCTAGAGGTGATGTAGTGTTCAGTCAGAGATCAGACACCTGCAGTCTAGTGGTGATGTAGTGTGATCAGAGATCAGACACCTACAGTCTAGAGGTGATGTAGTGTTCAGTCAGAGATCAGACACCTCAGTCTAGATGTAGTCAGTCAGAGATCAGACACCTACAGTCTAGTGGTGATGTAGTGTTCAGTCAGAGATCAGACACCTACAGTCTAGAGGTGATGTAGTGTTCAGTCAGAGATCAGACACCTACAGTCTAGAGGTGATGTAGTGTTCAGTCAGAGATCAGACACCTCAGTCTAGATCAGACACACCTACAGTCTAGAGGTGATGTAGTGTTCAGTCAGAGATCAGACACCTGCAGTCTAGAGGTGATGTAGTGTTCAGACAGTCAGAGATCAGACACCTACAGTCTAGAGGTGATGTAGTGTTCAGACAGTCAGAGATCAGACACCTACAGTCTAGAGGTGATGTAGTGTTCAGACAGTCAGAGATCAGACACCTGCAGTCTAGAGGTGATGTAGTGTTCATTTAGAGATCAGACACCTACAGTCTAGTGGTGATGTAGTGTTCAGACAGTCAGAGATCAGACACCTGCAGTCTAGAGGTGATGTAGTGTTCAGTCAGAGATCAGACACCTACAGTCTAGAGGTGATGTAGTGTTCAGACAGTCAGAGATCAGACACCTACAGTCTAGAGGTGATGTAGTGTTCAGACAGAGATCAGACACCTGCAGTCTAGAGGTGATGTAGTGTTCAGACAGTCAGAGATCAGACACCTGCAGTCTAGAGGTGATGTAGTGTTCAGTCAGAGATCAGACACCTACAGTCTAGTGGTGATGTAGTGTTCAGTCAGAGATCAGACACCTACAGTCTAGTGGTGATGTAGTGTTCAGACAGAGATCAGACACCTGCAGTCTAGAGGTGATGTAGTGTTCAGACAGTCAGAGATCAGACACCTACAGTCTAGAGGTGATGTAGTGTTCAGTCAGAGATCAGACACCTACAGTCTAGTGGTGATGTAGTGTTCAGACAGTCAGAGATCAGACACCTGCAGTCTAGAGGTGATGTAGTGTTCAGAGATCAGACACCTCAGTCTAGATGTTGTGTTCAGACAGACACCTGCAGTCTAGAGGTGATGTAGTGTTCAGACAGAGATCAGACACCTACAGTCTAGAGGTGATGTAGTGTTCAGACAGTCAGAGATCAGACACCTACAGTCTAGAGGTGATGTAGTGTTCAGACAGAGATCAGACACCTGCAGTCTAGAGGTGATGTAGTGTTCAGTCAGAGATCAGACACCTGCAGTCTAGAGGTGATGTAGTGTTCAGACAGAGATCAGACACCTACAGTCTAGTGGTGATGTAGTGTTCAGACAGTCAGAGATCAGACACCTACAGTCTAGAGGTGATGTAGTGTTCAGACAGAGAGATCAGACACCTACAGTCTAGAGGTGATGTAGTGTTCAGACAGTCAGAGATCAGAGACACCTGCAGTCTAGAGGTGATGTAGTGTTCAGACAGTCAGAGATCAGACACCTGCAGTCTAGTGGTGATGTAGTGTTCAGACAGTCAGAGATCAGACACCTGCAGTCTAGAGGTGATGTAGTGTTCAGACAGTCAGAGATCAGACACCTACAGTCTAGTGGTGATGTAGTGTTCAGACAGTCAGAGATCAGACACCTACAGTCTAGAGGTGATGTAGTGTTCAGTCAGAGATCAGACACCTGCAGTCTAGTGATGTAGTGTTCAGTCAGAGACACCTGCAGTCTAGAGGTGATGTAGTGTTCAGACAGTCAGAGATCAGACACCTGCAGTCTAGTGGTGATGTAGTGTTCAGACAGTCAGAGATCAGACACCTGCAGTCTAGTGGTGATGTAGTGTTCAGACAGTCAGAGATCAGACACCTACAGTCTAGTGGTGATGTAGTGTTCAGACAGTCAGAGATCAGACACCTACAGTCTAGAGGTGATGTAGTGTTCAGACAGTCAGAGATCAGACACCTGCAGTCTAGAGGTGATGTAGTGTTCAGACAGTCAGAGATCAGACACCTGCAGTCTAGAGGTGATGTAGTGTTCAGACAGTCAGAGATCAGACACCTACAGTCTAGAGGTGATGTAGTGTTCAGAGATCAGCAGTCAGACAGCAGTCTAGAGGTGATGTAGTGTTCAGTCAGAGATCACACCTGCAGTCTAGTGGTGATGTAGTGTTCAGACAGTCAGAGATCAGACACCTACAGTCTAGAGGTGATGTAGTGTTCAGACAGTCAGAGATCAGACACCTGCAGTCTAGAGGTGATGTAGTGTTCAGATCAGACACCTACAGTCTAGTGGTGATGTAGTGTTCAGTGTTCAGAGAGGTGATGTAGTGTTCAGACAGTCAGAGATCAGACACCTACAGTCTAGAGGTGATGTAGTGTTCAGACAGAGAGATCAGACACCTACAGTCTAGTGGTGATGTAGTGTTCAGACAGTCAGAGATCAGACACCTACAGTCTAGTGGTGATGTAGTGTTCAGACAGAGATCAGACACCTGCAGTCTAGAGGTGATGTAGTGTTCAGTCAGAGATCAGACACCTGCAGTCTAGAGGTGATGTAGTGTTCAGTCAGAGATCAGACACCTACAGTCTAGTGGTGATGTAGTGTTCAGAGAGTCAGAGATCAGACACCTACAGTCTAGTGGTGATGTAGTGTTCAGACAGTCAGAGATCAGACACCTACAGTCTAGTGGTGATGTAGTGTTCAGACAGTCAGAGATCAGACACCTACAGTCTAGAGGTGATGTAGTGTTCAGACAGAGATCAGACACCTGCAGTCTAGAGGTGATGTAGTGTTCAGTCAGAGATCAGACACCTGCAGTCTAGAGGTGATGTAGTGTTCAGAGATCAGACACCTACAGTCTAGTGGTGATGTAGTGTTCAGACAGTCAGAGATCAGACACCTGCAGTCTAGTGGTGATGTAGTGGTCAGACAGAGATCAGACACCTACAGTCTAGTGGTGATGTAGTGTTCAGACAGTCAGAGATCAGACACCTACAGTCTAGAGGTGATGTAGTGTTCAGACAGTCAGAGATCAGACACCTGCAGTCTAGAGGTGATGTAGTGTTCAGACAGTCAGAGATCAGACACCTGCAGTCTAGAGGTGATGTAGTGTAGTGACACCTGCAGTCTAGAGGTGATGTAGTGTTCAGTCAGAGATCAGACACCTGCAGTCTAGAGGTGATGTAGTGTTCAGTCAGAGATCAGACACCTGCAGTCTAGTGGTGATGTAGTGTTCAGACAGTCAGAGATCAGACACCTACAGTCTAGAGGTGATGTAGTGTTCAGTCAGAGATCAGACACCTACAGTCTAGAGGTGATGTAGTGTTCAGTCAGAGATCAGACACCTACAGTCTAGTCGTGATGTAGTGTTCAGACAGTCAGAGATCAGACACCTGCAGTCTAGAGGTGATGTAGTGTTCAGTCAGAGATCAGACACCTACAGTCTAGAGGTGATGTAGTGTTCAGACAGTCAGAGATCAGACACCTGCAGTCTAGAGGTGATGTAGTGTTCAGTCAGAGATCAGACACCTACAGTCTAGTGGTGATGTAGTGTTCAGACAGTCAGAGATCAGACACCTACAGTCTAGTGGTGATGTAGTGTTCAGACAGTCAGAGATCAGACACCTGCAGTCTAGAGGTGATGTAGTGTTCAGACAGAGATCAGACACCTAGTCTAGTGGTGATGTAGTGTTCAGAGAGATCAGAGAGATCAGACACCTACAGTCTAGTGGTGATGTAGTGTCAGACAGTCAGAGATCAGACACCTACAGTCTAGAGGTGATGTAGTGTTCAGACAGTCAGAGATCAGACACCTGCAGTCTAGAGGTGATGTAGTGTTCAGTCAGAGATCAGACACCTGCAGTCTAGAGGTGATGATGTAGTGTTCAGGTCAGAGATCAGACACCTGCAGTCTAGTGGTGATGTAGTGTTCAGACAGTCAGAGATCAGACACCTGCAGTCTAGTGGTGATGTAGTGTTCAGACAGTCAGAGATCAGAGATCAGACACCTCACAGTCTAGAGGTGATGTAGTGTTCAGACAGTCAGAGATCAGACACCTACAGTCTAGAGGTGATGTAGTGTTCAGACAGTCAGAGATCAGACACCTGCAGTCTAGAGGTGATGTAGTGTTCAGACAGTCAGAGATCAGACACCTGCAGTCTAGAGGTGATGTAGTGTTCAGTCAGAGATCAGACACCTGCAGTCTAGAGGTGATGTAGTGTTCAGTCAGAGATCAGACACCTGCAGTCTAGTGGTGATGTAGTGTTCAGTCAGAGATCAGACACCTGCAGTCTAGTGGTGATGTAGTGTTCAGACAGTCAGAGATCAGACACCTAGTGGTGAGTCTAGAGGTGATGTAGTGTTCAGTCAGAGATCAGACACCTACAGTCTAGAGGTGATGTAGTGTTCAGTCAGAGATCAGACACCTACAGTCTGTTCAGTCTGAGTAGGTGATGTAGTCAGACACCTGCAGTCTAGAGGTGATGTCAGAGAGATCAGACACCTGCAGTCTAGAGGTGATGTAGTGTTCAGACAGTCAGAGATCAGACACCTGCAGTCTAGAGGTGATGTAGTGTTCAGTCAGAGATCAGACACCTACAGTCTAGTGGTGATGTAGTGTTCAGACAGTCAGAGATCAGACACCTACAGTCTAGTGGTGATGTAGTGTTCAGTCAGAGATCAGACACCTGCAGTCTAGAGATGTAGTGTTCAGAGATCAGACACCTACAGTCTAGTGGTGATGTAGTGTTCAGACAGTCAGAGATCAGACACCTGCAGTCTAGAGGTGATGTAGTGTTCAGTCAGAGATCAGACACCTACAGTCTAGAGGTGATGTAGTGTTCAGACAGTCAGAGATCAGACACCTACAGTCTAGTGGTGATGTAGTGTTCAGACAGTCAGAGATCAGACACCTACAGTCTAGTGGTGATGTAGTGTTCAGACAGTCAGAGATCAGACACCTGCAGTCTAGAGGTGATGTAGTGTTCAGTCAGAGATCAGACACCTACAGTCTAGAGGTGATGTAGTGTTCAGACAGTCAGAGATCAGACACCTACAGTCTAAAGGTGATGTAGTGTTCAGACAGTCAGAGATCAGACACCTACAGTCTAGAGGTGATGTAGTGTTCAGACAGTCAGAGATCAGACACCTGCAGTCTAGAGGTGATGTAGTGTTCAGACAGTCAGAGATCAGACACCTACAGTCTAGAGGTGATGTAGTGTTCAGACAGAGATCAGACACCTGCAGTCTAGAGGTGATGTAGTGTTCAGTCAGAGATCAGACACCTGCAGTCTAGAGGTGATGTAGTGTTCAGACAGTCAGAGATCAGACACCTACAGTCTAGAGGTGATGTAGTGTTCAGTCAGAGATCAGACACCTACAGTCTAGTGGTGATGTAGTGTTCAGTCAGAGATCAGACACCTGCAGTCTAGAGGTGATGTAGTGTTCAGACAGAGATCAGACACCTACAGTCTAGAGGTGATGTAGTGTTCAGTCAGAGATCAGACACCTACAGTCTAGAGGTGATGTAGTGTTCAGACAGTCAGAGATCAGACACCTGCAGTCTAGAGGTGATGTAGTGTTCAGTCAGAGATCAGACACCTACAGTCTAGAGGTGATGTAGTGTTCAGTCAGAGATCAGACACCTGCAGTCTAGAGGTGATGTAGTGTTCAGACAGTCAGAGATCAGACACCTACAGTCTAGAGGTGATGTAGTGTTCAGACAGTCAGAGATCAGACACCTGCAGTCTAGAGGTGATGTAGTGTTCAGTCAGAGATCAGACACCTGCAGTCTAGTGGTGATGTAGTGTTCAGAGAGATCAGACACCTACAGTCTAGATCAGTCAGAGATCAGACACCTACAGTCTAGTGGTGATGTAGTGTTCAGTTAGAGATCAGACACCTACAGTCTAGAGGTGATGTAGTGTTCAGTCAGAGATCAGACACCTGCAGTCTAGTGGTGATGTAGTGTTCAGACAGTCAGAGATCAGACACCTGCAGTCTAGAGGTGATGTAGTGTTCAGTCAGAGATCAGACACCTGCAGTCTAGTGGTGATGTAGTGTTCAGACAGTCAGAGATCAGACACCTACAGTCTAGAGGTGATGTAGTGTTCAGAGAGTCAGAGATCAGTCAGAGATCAGACACCTACAGTCTAGTGGTGATGTAGTGTTCAGTCATAGATCAGACACCTACAGTCTAGTGGTGATGTAGTGTTCAGTCAGAGATCAGACACCTACAGTCTAGAGGTGATGTAGTGTTCAGTCAGAGATCAGACACCTGCAGTCTAGAGGTGATGTAGTGTTCAGACAGTCAGAGATCAGACACCTACAGTCTAGAGGTGATGTAGTGTTCAGACAGAGATCAGACACCTACAGTCTAGTGGTGATGTAGTGTTCAGTCTAGTGGTGATGTAGTGTTCAGACAGTCAGAGATCAGACACCTACAGTCTAGAGGTGATGTAGTGTTCAGTCAGAGATCAGACACCTACAGTCTAGTGGTGATGTAGTGTTCAGACAGTCAGAGATCAGACACCTGCAGTCTAGAGGTGATGTAGTGTTCATACAGTTAGAGATCAGACACCTACAGTCTAGTGGTGATGTAGTGTTCAGACAGTCAGAGATCAGACACCTGCAGTCTAGAGGTGATGTAGTGTTCAGTCAGAGATCAGACACCTACAGTCTAGAGGTGATGTAGTGTTCAGACAGTCAGAGATCAGACACCTACAGTCTAGAGGTGATGTAGTGTTCAGACAGAGATCAGACACCTGCAGTCTAGAGGTGATGTAGTGTTCAGTCAGAGATCAGACACCTGCAGTCTAGAGGTGATGTAGTGTTCATTTAGAGATCAGACACCTACAGTCTAGTGGTGATGTAGTGTTCAGACAGAGCAGAGATCAGACACCTACAGTCTAAAGGTGATGTAGTGGTCAGACAGTCAGAGATCAGACACCTACAGTCTAGTGGTGATGTAGTGTTCAGACAGTCAGAGATCAGACACCTACAGTCTAGAGGTGATGTAGTGTTCAGACAGAGATCAGACACCTGCAGTCTAGAGGTGATGTAGTGTTCAGTCAGAGATCAGACACCTGCAGTCTAGAGGTGATGTAGTGTTCAGACAGTCAGAGATCAGACACCTGCAGTCTAGTGGTGATGTAGTGTTCAGACAGTCAGAGATCAGACACCTGCAGTCTAGTGGTGATGTAGTGTTCAGACAGTCAGAGATCAGACACCTACAGTCTAGTGGTGATGTAGTGTTCAGACAGTCACAGATCAGACACCTACAGTCTAGAGGTGATGTAGTGTTCAGACAGTCAGAGATCAGACACCTGCAGTCTAGAGGTGATGTAGTGTTCAGACAGTCAGAGATCAGACACCTGCAGTCTAGAGGTGATGTAGTGTTCAGACAGTCAGAGATCAGACACCTGCAGTCTAGAGGTGATGTAGTGTTCAGTCAGAGATCAGACACCTGCAGTCTAGAGGTGATGTAGTGTTCAGTCAGAGATCAGACACCTGCAGTCTAGTGGTGTTGTTGTGGTCAGACAGTCAGAGATCAGACACCTACAGTCTAGAGGTGATGTAGTGTTCAGTCAGAGATCAGACACCTACAGTCTAGAGGTGATGTAGTGTTCAGTCAGAGATCAGACACCTACAGTCTAGTCGTGATGTAGTGTTCAGACAGTCAGAGATCAGACACCTGCAGTCTAGAGGTGATGTAGTGTTCAGTCAGAGATCAGACACCTACAGTCTAGAGGTGATGTAGTGTTCAGACAGTCAGAGATCAGACACCTGCAGTCTAGAGGTGATGTAGTGTTCAGTCAGAGATCAGACACCTACAGTCTAGTGGTGATGTAGTGTTCAGACAGTCAGAGATCAGACACCTACAGTCTAGTGGTGATGTAGTGTTCAGACAGTCAGAGATCAGACACCTGCAGTCTAGAGGTGTGATGTAGTGTTCAGTCTAGAGGTGAGAGATCAGACACCTACAGTCTAGTGGTGATGTAGTGTTCAGACAGTCTAGAGGTGATGTAGTGTTCAGAGATCAGACACCTGCAGTCTAGAGGTGATGTAGTGTTCAGTCAGAGATCAGACACCTACAGTCTAGAGGTGATGTAGTGTTCAGACAGTCAGAGATCAGACACCTACAGTCTAGTGGTGATGTAGTGTTCAGTCAGAGATCAGTCCTGCAGTCTAGAGGTGATGTAGTGTTCAGACACACCTACAGTCTAGAGGTGATGTAGTGTTCAGACAGTCAGAGATCAGACACCTGCAGTCTAGACAGACAGTCAGAGATCAGACACCTACAGTCTAGAGGTGATGTAGTGTTCAGACAGTCAGAGATCAGACACCTACAGTCTAGAGGTGATGTAGTGTTCAGTCAGAGATCAGACACCTACAGTCTAGAGGTGATGTAGTGTTCAGACAGTCAGAGATCAGACACCTACAGTCTAGAGGTGATGTAGTGTTCAGTCAGAGATCAGACACCTGCAGTCTAGAGGTGATGTAGTGTTCAGTCAGAGATCAGACACCTGCAGTCTAGAGGTGATGTAGTGTTCAGTCAGAGATCAGACACCTACAGTCTAGAGGTGATGTAGTGTTCAGATGTAGTCTCAGACACCTGTCTAGAGGTGATGTAGTGTTCAGTCAGAGATCAGACACCTACAGTCTAGTGGTGATGTAGTGTTCAGACAGTCAGAGATCAGACACCTACAGTCTAGTGGTGATGTAGTGTTCAGTCAGAGATCAGACACCTACAGTCTAGAGGTGATGTAGTGTTCAGTCAGAGATCAGACACCTGCAGTCTAGTGGTGATGTAGTGTTCAGACAGTCAGAGATCAGACACCTGCAGTCTAGTGGTGATGTAGTGTTCTAGAGATCAGACACCTGCAGTCTAGAGGTGATGTAGTGTTCAGTCAGAGATCAGACACCTGCAGTCTAGTGGTGATGTAGTGTTCAGACAGTCAGAGATCAGACACCTACAGTCTAGAGGTGATGTAGTGTTCAGTCAGAGATCAGACACCTACAGTCTAGTGGTGATGTAGTGTTCAGTCAGAGATCAGACACCTACAGTCTAGTGGTGATGTAGTGTTCAGTCAGAGATCAGACACCTACAGTCTAGAGGTGATGTAGTGTTCAGTCAGAGATCAGACACCTGCAGTCTAGAGGTGATGTAGTGTTCAGACAGTCAGAGATCAGACACCTACAGTCTAGAGGTGATGTAGTGTTCAGACAGAGATCAGACACCTACAGTCTAGTGGTGATGTAGTGTTCAGACAGTCAGAGATCAGACACCTACAGTCTAGAGGTGATGTAGTGTTCAGTCAGAGATCAGACACCTACAGTCTAGTGGTGATGTAGTGTTCAGACAGTCAGAGATCAGACACCTGCAGTCTAGAGGTGATGTAGTGTTCATTTAGAGATCAGACACCTACAGTCTAGTGGTGATGTTGTGTTCAGACAGTCAGAGATCAGACACCTGCAGTCTAGAGGTGATGTAGTGTTCAGTCAGAGATCAGACACCTACAGTCTAGAGGTGATGTAGTGTTCAGACAGTCAGAGATCAGACACCTACAGTCTAGAGGTGATGTAGTGTTCAGACAGAGATCAGACACCTGCAGTGATGTAGTGTTCTAGAGGTGATGTAGTGTTCAGTCAGAGATCAGACACCTGCAGTCTAGAGGTGATGTAGTGTTCAGACAGTCAGAGATCAGACACCTGCAGTCTAGTGGTGATGTAGTGTTCAGAGAGCCAGAGATCAGACACCTACAGTCTAGAGGTGATGTAGTGTTCAGACAGTCAGAGATCAGACACCTACAGTCTAGTGGTGATGTAGTGTTCAGACAGTCAGAGATCAGACACCTACAGTCTAGAGGTGATGTAGTGTTCAGACAGAGATCAGACACCTGCAGTCTAGAGGTGATGTAGTGTTCAGTCAGAGATCAGACACCTGCAGTCTAGAGGTGATGTAGTGTTCAGACAGTCAGAGATCAGACACCTGCAGTCTAGTGGTGATGTAGTGTTCAGACAGTCAGAGATCAGACACCTGCAGTCTAGTGGTGATGTAGTGTTCAGACAGTCAGAGATCAGACACCTGCAGTCTAGAGGTGATGTAGTGTTCAGACAGTCAGAGATCAGACACCTACAGTCTAGAGGTGATGTAGTGTTCAGACAGTCAGAGATCAGACACCTGCAGTCTAGAGGTGATGTAGTGTTCAGTCAGAGATCAGACACCTGCAGTCTAGAGGTGATGTAGTGTTCAGTCAGAGATCAGACACCTGCAGTCTAGAGGTGATGTAGTGTTCAGTCAGAGATCAGACACCTGCAGTCTAGTGGTGATGTAGTGTTCAGTCAGAGATCAGACACCTACAGTCTAGAGGTGATGTAGTGTTCAGTCAGAGATCAGACACCTACAGTCTAGAGGTGATGTAGTGTTCAGTCAGAGATCAGACACCTACAGTCTAGTCGTGATGTAGTGTTCAGACAGTCAGAGATCAGACACCTGCAGTCTAGAGGTGATGTAGTGTTCAGTCAGAGATCAGACACCTACAGTCTAGTGGTGATGTAGTGTTCAGACAGTCAGAGATCAGACACCTACAGTCTAGTGGTGATGTAGTGTTCAGACAGTCAGAGATCAGACACCTGCAGTCTAGAGGTGATGTAGTGTTCATTTAGAGATCAGACACCTACAGTCTAGTGGTGATGTAGTGTTCAGACAGCCAGAGATCAGACACCTGCAGTCTAGAGGTGATGTAGTGTTCAGTCAGAGATCAGACACCTACAGTCTAATGTAGGTGATGTCAGTCTAGTTCAGACAGTCAGAGATCAGACACCTACAGTCTAGTGGTGATGTAGTGGTCAGACAGTCAGAGATCAGACACCTACAGTCTAAAGGTGATGTAGTGTTCAGACAGTCAGAGATCAGACACCTACAGTCTAGTGGTGATGTAGTGGTCAGACACCTACAGTCTAGAGATCAGACACCTACAGTCTAGAGGTGATGTAGTGTTCAGTCAGAGATCAGGCACCTACAGTCTAAAGGTGATGTAGTGTCCAGTCAGAGATCAGACACCTACAGTCTAGTGGTGATGTAGTGTTCAGTCAGAGATCAGACACCTACAGTCTAGAGGTGATGTAGTGTTCAGTCAGAGATCAGACACCTACAGTCTAGAGGTGATGTAGTGTTCAGACAGTCAGAGATCAGACACCTACAGTCTAGAGGTGATGTAGTGTTCAGTCAGAGATCAGACACCTACAGTCTAGAGGTGATGTAGTGTTCAGTCAGTCAGAGATCAGACACCTGCAGTCTTAGTTTAGAATCTCTGGTTCTTAACCTAAACCCTATTTTAATGTCTGATTCTGGTCTTCTTTTATAGCCTTTTTTTTGTCATTTAAAGTATGAATTACACAAGTCTTACCATTTATCCTAAAGGGGTTGCCTGTGCCAGTGCACATCAGATTCGTCTGTCATTTATTGAACCTAACCCTAACCTTAACCCTAACCCTAACCCCAACCCCAACCCTAACCTTAACCCTAACACTAACCCTAACCTTAACCTAACCTTAACCTTAACCCTAACCTTAACCATAACCATAACCTTAACCATAACCATAACCATAACCTTAACCCCAATCCCAACCCTTACCCTAACCATAGCCCTAACCTTAACCATAACCATAACCCTAACCTTAACCCCAATCCCAACCCTTACCCTAACCATAACCCTAACCCTAACCATAACCATAACCCTAACCTTAACCCTAACCCTAACCATAACCCTAACCCTAACCATAACCATAACCCTAACCCTAACCCTAACCTTAACCCTAACCTGAACCATAACAGCACCAACCAGACATGCTACAACTGTAGGTGATTCACTCAGAGCATTGCAGTGTCCAGTCAAGCAACGTTTTCTGACCATAATAACAGAAAAACTACCATTGATAAATGCAATGCAATTAGAAACAATGACATTAAAAAGCAGCAGCTCTCCTTGGATCAGAAACTGACAGCTCCTAGTTTCAACCACTGAATTCCAACTCAGCCGTTTCACTAGAAGCAGAAGTCGTTAATACTCCTAGACGCACATATTACAACTAAAGGAACGATCCGATCCATTTCAGTATTGTGTGTCTGTGTTGAACACAGTGTGGTTTGTCCGTGTGTCTAACTCTATTGATAAGTACTAATGTCCAGTTCTCTGCTGCACCCTCCTCCTATCACAACACGGCAGTATTCAGCTGAGAGAAATGCATTTTAAATGAATAGCAGCACCTAAATAACTGCTGGCTGGTAAACGACACATTTATCAGATAGAGACACAGCCTCTGTCCTTTGATTCATGGGTCCTTTACCACATCAAAGGCTCCTATACAAATGGTTATTACTTTTTAGTGTCGCAGTCACTCGTCAGTCATTAATCAGAGGAGCTCACTGATACAGATATAGTACTGATGCAGATATAGTACTGATACAGATAGAGTACTGATACAGATATAGTACTGATACAGATATAGTATTGATTCAGATATAGTACTGATACAGATATAGTACTGATGCAGATATAGTATTGATTCAGATATAGTACTGATACTTATAGAGTACTGATACAGATATAGTACTGATACATATAGAGTACTGATACATATATAGTACTGATACATATATAGTATTGATACAGGTATAGTACTGATATATATAGAGTACTGATACAGATATAGTACTGATACAGATATAGTATTGATACAGATATAGTACAGATACAGATATAGTACTGATACAGATATAGTATTGATACAGATATAGTACTGATACATATAGAGTACTGATACAGATATAGTACTGATACATATATAGTATTGATACAGGTATAGTACTGATATATATAGAGTACTGATACAGATATAGTACTGATACAGATATAGTACTGACAATTAGAGTACTGATACAGATATAGTACTGATATATATATATTGAGTACTTATACTGATAAGTACCAATACAGGTATAGTACTGATACATATAGAGTACTGATACAGATATATTACTGATACAGATATAGTACTGATACAGATATAGTACTGATACAGATATAGTACTGATACATATATAGTATTGATACAGGTATAGTACTGACATATATAGAGTACTGATACAGATATAGCACTGATACAGATATACTACTGATACAGATATAGTATTGATACAGATATAGTACTGATACAGATATAGTATTGATACAGATATAGTACTGACACATATAGAGTACTGATACAGATATAGTACTGATACAGATATAGTATTGATACAGATTTAGTACTGATACAGATATAGTATTGATACAGATATAGTACTGATACATATAGAGTACTGATACAGATATAGTACTGATACATATATAGTATTGATACAGATATAGTACTGATACAGATATAGTATTGATACAGATATAGTACTGATACATATAGAGTACTGATACAGATATAGTACTGATACATATATAGTATTGATACAGATATAGTACTGATACAGATATAGTATTGATACAGATATAGTACTGACACATATAGAGTACTGATACAGATATAGTACTGATACAGATATAGTATTGATACAAATATAGTACTGATATATATATTGAGTACTTATACAGATAAGTACTGATACAGGTATATAGTACCTGACATATAGAGTACTGATAGATATATTACTGATACAGATATAGTACTGATATAGATATAGTACTGAGCCAGATTATACTGATAATATATAGTATTGATACAGGTATAGTACTGATATATAGAGTACTGATACAGATATATTACTGATACAGATATACTACTGATACAGATATAGTATTGATACAGATATTCAGTACTGATAGAGATATAGTACTGATAGTACACACATATAGAGTACTGATACAGATATAGTACTGATACAAATGATATAGTATTGATACAGATATAGTACTGATACAGATATAGTACTGATACAGATATAGTACTGATACACATATAGAGTACTGATACAGATATAGTACTGATAAAGATATAAGTACTGATACAGATATAGTATTGATACAGATATAGTACTGATAAAGATATAGAGTACTGATACAGATATAGTACTGATACAGATATAGTACTGATAAAGATATAATACTGATACAGATATAGTATTGATACAGATATAGTACTGATAAAGATAGAGTACTGATACAGATATAGTACTGATACATATATAGTATTGATACAGATATAGTACTGATACAGATAGAGTACTGATACATATATATACAGATATAGTACATGATATAGAGTACTGATACAGATATAGTACTGATATATATATATATTGAGTACTTATACTGATAAGTACCAATACAGGTATAGTACTGATACATATAGAGTACTGATACAGATATATTACTGATACAGATATATTACTGATACAGATATAGTACTGATACAGATAGAGATATAGTACTGATATAGAGTACTGATACAGATATAGTACTGATACAGATATAGTACTGATACAGATATATACTGATACAGATATAGAGTACTGATACAGATATAGTACTGATACAGATATAGTACTGATACTGATACAGATATAGTACTGATACAGATATAGTACTGATACAGATATAGTACTGATACAGATATAGTACTGACTGATACATATATAGATATACAGATATAGTACTGATAAAGATATAGTACTGATACAGATATAGTACTGATACAGATAGAGTACTGATACAGATATAGTACTGATACATATATAGTATTGATACAGATATAGTACTGATATATATAGAGTACTGATACAGATATAGTACTGATACAGGTATAGTACTGATACATATAGAGTACTGATACAGATATAGTACTGATATATATACTGATACAGATATGAGTACTTGATACATATAGAGTACTGATACAGGTATAGTACTGATACAGATATAGAGTACTGATACAGATATAGTACTGATACAGATATATTACTGATACAGATATAGTAGATATAGTACTGATACATATAGAGTACTGATACAGATATAGTACTGATACAGATATAGTACTGATACAGATATAGTACTGATACAGATATAGATAAAGACATATAGTACTGATACAGATATAGTACTGATACAGATAGAGTACTATACAGATATAGTACTGATAAAGATATAGTACTGATACAGATATAGTACTGATACATATAGTACTGATATATAGTACTGATACAGATATAGTACTGATACAGATATAGTACTGATATACTGATACAGATATAGTACTGATACAGATATAGTATTGATACAGATATAGTACTGATACAGATATAGTATTGATACAGATATAGTACACTATAGAGTACTGATACAGATATAGTACTGATACATATATAGTATTGATACAGGTATAGTACTGATATATATAGAGTACTGATACAGATATAGCACTGATACAGATATAGTAGAGTACTGATACATATATAGTACTGATATATATATATATATTGAGTACTTATACTGATAAGTACCAATACAGGTATAGTACTGATACAGATAGAGTACTGATACAGATATATTACTGATACAGATTTGGCACTGATAGAGATATAGTACTGACATATAGAGTACTGATACAGATATAGTACTGATAAAGATATAGTACTGATACAGATATAGTACTGATACAGCTATAGTACTGATAAAGATATAGTACTGATACAGATATAGTACTGATACAGCTATAGTACTGATAAAGATATAATACTGATACAGATATAGTACTGATACAGCTATAGTACTGATAGGAAGATATAGTACTGATACAGATATAGTACTGATACAGCTATAGTACTGATAAAGATATAATACTGATACAGATATAGTACTGATACAGCTATAGTACTGATAAAGATATAGTACTGACACATATAGAGTACTGATACAGATATAGTACTGATACAGATATAGTATTGATACAGATATAGTACTGATACAGATATAGTATTGATACAGATATAGTACTGATACATATAGAGTACTGATACAGATATAGTACTGATACATATATAGTACTGATACAGATATAGCACTGATACAGATATAGTACTGATACAGATATAGAGTACTGATACAGATAGGGTACTGATATATATATATATAGAGTGCTGATACAGATATAGTACCTATACTTATAGAGTACTGATACAGAAATTGTACTGATAAAGATATAATACTGATACAGATATAGTACTGATACAGCTATAGTACTGATAAAGATATAATACTGATACAGATATAGTACTGATACAGCTATAGTACTGATAAAGATATAATACTGATACAGATATAGTACTGATACAGCTATAGTACTGATAAAGATATAGTACTGATACAGATATAGTACTGATACAGCTATAGTACTGATAAAGATATAATACTGATACAGATATAGTACTGATACAGCTATAGTACTGATAAAGATATAGTACTGATACAGATATAGTACTGATACAGTTATAGTACTGATACAGATATAGTACTGATACAGATAGAGTACTGATACAGATATAGTACTGATACATATAGAGTACTGATACAGATAGAGTACTGATATATATATATTGAGTACTTATACTGATAAATACCAACACAGGTATAGTACTGATACATATAGAGTACTGATACAGATATATTACTGATACAGATATATTACTGATACAGATATAGTACTGATACATATAGAGTACTGATACAGATTTGAGTACTGATAGAGATATAGTACTGATACAGATATAATACCGATACATATATAGTACTGATACAGATAGAGTACTGATACAGATATAGTACTGATAAAGATATAGTACTGATACAGATATAGTACTGATACAGCTATAGAGTACTGATACAGATATATTACTGATAGAGATATAGTACTGATACAGATATAGTACTGATAAATATATAATACTGATACAGATATAGTACTGATACAGATATAGTACTGATAAAGATATAATACTGATACAGATATAGTACTGATACAGATATAGTACTGATGCAGATATATTACTGATACATATATATAGAGTGCTGATACAGATATAGTACTGATACAGATATAGTACTGATACAGAAATAGCACTGATACAGCCTCTGTGTGCAGCTGTGTTTACAAAGTCAAAGTACACATTTAGTCAAAGTACACATCATTGGCTGAAATATATTACAGAACTGTAAAGGGTTTCCCACAACACCAACCAACACAGTTGATCTCAGCTGTGTTTTAAAGTCAAATCCAGTTTTAATAGAGCCATCATTGGCTAATCCAGTTTTAATAGAACTGTAATCCAGTTTTAATAGAGCCAACCTCTAATCCAGTTTTAATACAGCCACCTCTAATCCAGTTTTAATCCAGCCACCTCTAATCCAGTTTTAATAGAGTCACCTCTAATCCAGTTTTAATAGAGCCATCTCTAATCCAGTTTTAATACAGCCACCTCTAATCCAGTTTTAATAGAGTCACCTCTAATCCAGTTTTAATAGAGCCATCTCTAATCCAGTTTTAATCCAGCCATCAACTGTCTCTCTGTGACTGTCATCAAGCATGTAGCATGACCTTGTTCCTCCCTCTGAAATCGACCCTCCAAACCCACCCACGAAACAAGTTGTGGACGAGGGCCGGGACCGTACCAGTATTGAAATACTAAGTATCGTTGCAAAAGGAAACAAAAAACAAAGCAGACATAATGCATTTAGGGATGTTGGAAACGAACATCGTTATGTTGTCATCTAGAGTCACATTTATTCATTTTCCAAGATTTAGAACGCAATATTTTACATCCATCAGGTTTTTAAAGCACGAAAGAGCGTGGTCTGCTTCGGGTTTTCATTTTTGTCATGGAAAAAAAACATTGCAATACTAGTATTGTCCCGGCCATATTGTGTAGTGGGCCATTAATTTAGCCAGTCCCCTATGTGTGGTCTATCTGTGCAGCTCTGTGTTCAGGTAACAGCCAGTCCATTAACCTTTAGTTATAGCTGTGGCTCCATGTCAGCGCCTCCCAGACCTTAATACAGTGTTCTTAATAGTTACTCTGCTGTAATGAAAAGGGCAGAGCAGCGTCTCGACATTGACTTTGCCATTGAAAAACAAGTTTCCCTTTCTTTCTTTGACCATCAACAATACCCCCATCACTACCACAGCCCTCCACCTCTCTCCTCTCCATCACTACCACAGCCCTCCACCTCTCTCCTCTCCATCACTACCACAGCCCTCCACCTCTCTCCCTCCATCACTACCACAGCCCTCCACCTCTCTCCCTCTCCATCACTACCACAGCCCTCCACCTCTCTCCTCCCATCACTACCACAGCCCTCCACCTCTCTCCTCTCCATCACTACCACAGCCCTCCACCTCTCTCCTCTCCATCACTACCACAGCCCTCCACCTCTCTCCTCTCCATCACTACCACAGCCCTCCACCTCTCTCCTCTCCATCACTACCACAGCCCTCCACCTCTCTCCTCTCCATCACTACCACAGCCCTCCACCTCTCTCCTCTCCATCACTACCACAGCCCTCCACCTCTCTCCTCTCTCCATCACTACCATCACTACCACAGCCCTCCACCTCTCTCCTCTCCATCACTACCACAGCCCTCCACCTCTCTCTCTCTCATCACTACCACAGCCCTCCACCTCTCTCCTCTCTCCATCACTACCACAGCCCTCCACCTCTCTCCCCTCCCATCACTACCACAGCCCTCCACCTCTCTCCTCTCCATCACTACCACAGCCCTCCACCTCTCTCCTCTCCATCACTACCACAGCCCTCCACCTCTCTCCTCTCCATCACTACCACAGCCCTCCACCTCTCTCCTCTCCATCACTACCACAGCCCTCCACCTCTCTCCTCTCCATCACTACCACAGCCCTCCACCTCTCTCCTCTCCATCACTACCACAGCCCTCCACCTCTCTCCTCTCCATCACTACCACAGCCCTCCACCTCTCTCCTACTCCATCACTACCACAGCCCTCCACCTCTCTCCTCTCTACTCCATCACTACCACAGCCCTCCACCTCTCTCCTCTCCATCACTACCACAGCCCTCCACCTCTCTCCTCTCCATCACTACCACAGCCCTCCACCTCTCTCCCTCCATCACTACCACAGCCCTCCATCCTCTCTCCTCTCCATCACTACCACAGCCCTCCACCTCTCTCTCTCCATCACTACCACAGCCCTCCACCTCTCTCCTCTCTCCCATCACTACCACAGCCCTCCACCTCTCTCCTCCTCCATCACTACCACAGCCCTCCACCTCTCTCCTCTCCATCACTACCACAGCCCTCCTCCTCTCTCCCTCCATCACTACCACAGCCCTCCACCTCTCTCCTCTCTCTCCATCACTACCACAGCCCTCCACCTCTCTCCTCTCCATCACTACTACAGCCCTCCACCTCTCTCCTCTCCATCACTACCACAGCCCTCCACCTCTCTCCTCTCTACTCCATCACTACCACAGCCCTCCACCTCTCTCCTCTCCATCACTACCACAGCCCTCCACCTCTCTCCTCTCCATCACTACCACAGCCCTCCACCTCTCTCCTCTCCATCACTACCACAGCCCTCCACCTCTCTCCTCTCCATCACTACCACAGCCCTCCACCTCTCTCCTCTCTACTCCATCACTACTACAGCCCTCCACCTCTCTCCCCTCCATCACTACCACAGCCCTCTACCTCTCTCCTCTCCATCACTACCACAGCCCTCCACCTCTCTCCTCTCCATCACTACCACAGCCCTCCTCCTCTCTCCCCTCCATCACTACCACAGCCCTCCACCTCTCTCCTCTCTACTCCATCACTACCACAGCCCTCCACCTCTCTCTCTCCATCACTACCACAGCCCTCCACCTCTCTCTCTCCATCACTACCACAGCCCTCCACCTCTCTCTCCTCTCCATCACTACCACAGCCCTCCACCTCTCTCTCTCATCACTACCACAGCCCTCCACCTCTCTCCTCTCCATCACTACCACAGCCCTCCACCTCTCTCCCTCTCCATCACTACCACAGCCCTCCACCTCTCTCCATCTCTACCCATCACTACCACAGCCCTCCACCTCTCTCCTCTCCATCACTACCACAGCCCTCCACCTCTCTCCTCTCCATCACTACCACAGCCCTCCACCTCTCTCCCTCCATCACTACCACAGCACAGCCCTCCACCTCTCTCCTCCATCACTACCACAGCCCTCCACCTCTCTCCTCTCCATCACTACCACAGCCCTCCACCTCTCTCCTCTCCATCACTACCACAGCCCTCCACCTCTCTCCTCTCCATCACTACCACAGCCCTCCACCTCTCTCCTCTCCATCACTACCACAGCCCTCCACCTCTCTCTCTCCATCACTACCACAGCCCTCCACCTCTCTCCTCTCCATCACTACCACAGCCCTCCACCTCTCTCCTCTCCATCACTACCACAGCCCTCCACCTCTCTCCTCTCTACTCCATCACTACCACAGCCCTCCACCTCTCTCTCACACTACTCCCTCCACCTCTCCCCTCCATCACTACCACAGCCCTCCACCTCTCTCCTCTCACTACCACAGCCCTCCACCTCTCCCTCCATCACTACCACAGCCCTCCACCTCTCTCCTCTCCATCACTACCACAGCCCTCCACCTCTCTCCTCTCCATCACTACCACAGCCCTCCACCTCTCTCCTCTCTCCATCACTACCACAGCCCTCCACCTCTCTCTCCTCCATCACTACCACAGCCCTCCACCTCTCTCCCCTCCATCACTACCACAGCCCTCCACCTCTCTCCTCTCCATCACTACCACAGCCCTCCACCTCTCTCCTCTCCATCACTACCACAGCCCTCCACCTCTCTCTCTCCATCACTACCACAGCCCTCCACCTCTCTCCTCTCCATCACTACCACAGCCCTCCACCTCTCTCCCCTCCATCACTACCACAGCCCTCCACCTCTCTCCTCTCTCCCATCACTACCACAGCCCTCCACCTCTCTCCTCTCCATCACTACCACAGCCCTCCACCTCTCTCCTCTCCATCACTACCACAGCCCTCCACCTCTCTCCTCTCCATCACTACCACAGCCCTCCACCTCTCTCCCCTCCATCACTACCACAGCCCTCCACCTCTCTCTCCATCACTACCACAGCCCTCCACCTCTCTCCTCTCCATCACTACCACAGCCCTCCACCTCTCTCCTCTCCATCACTACCACAGCCCTCCACCTCTCTCCTCTCCATCACTACCACAGCCCTCCACCTCTCTCCTCTCCATCACTACCACAGCCCTCCACCTCTCTCCTCTCCATCACTACCACAGCCCTCCACCTCTCTCCTCTCCATCACTACCACAGCCCTCCACCTCTCTCCTCTCCATCACTACCACAGCCCTCCACCTCTCTCCTCTCCATCACTACCACAGCCCTCCACCTCTCTCCTCTCCATCACTACCACAGCCCTCCACCTCTCTCCTCTCCATCACTACCACAGCCCTCCACCTCTCCATCACTACCACAGCCCTCCACCTCTCTCCCCTCCATCACTACCACAGCCCTCCACCTCTCTCCCCTCCATCACTACCACAGCCCTCCACCTCTCTCCCCTCCATCACTACCACAGCCCTCCACCTCTCTCCCCTCCATCACTACCACAGCCCTCCACCTCTCTCCCCTCCATCACTACCACAGCCCTCCACCTCTCTCCTCTCTACTCCATCACTACCACAGCCCTCCTCTCTCTCCTCTCCATCACTACCACAGCCCTCCACCTCTCTCCCCTCCATCACTACCACAGCCCTCCACCTCTCTCCTCTCTACTCCATCACTACCACAGCCCTCCACCTCTCTCCTCTCCATCACTACCACAGCCCTCCACCTCTCTCCTCTCCATCACTACCACAGCCCTCCACCTCTCTCCCCTCCATCACTACCACAGCCCTCCACCTCTCTCCTCTCCATCACTACCACAGCCCTCCACCTCTCTCCCCCATCACTACCACAGCCCTCCACCTCTCTCCTCTCCATCACTACCACAGCCCTCCACCTCTCTCCTCTCTCCATCACTACCACAGCCCTCCACCTCTCTCCTCTCTCACTCCACAGCCCTATCACTACCACAGCCCTCCACCTCTCTCCTCTCCATCACTACCACAGCCCTCCACCTCTCTCCTCTCCATCACTACCACAGCCCTCCACCTCTCTCCTCTCTCCCATCACTACCACAGCCCTCCACCTCTCTCCTCTCCATCACTACCACAGCCCTCCACCTCTCTCCTCTCTATCACTACCACAGCCCTCCACCTCTCTCCTCTCCATCACTACCACAGCCCTCCACCTCTCTCCCTCTCCATCACTACCACAGCCCTCCACCTCTCTCCTCTCCATCACTACCACAGCCCTCCACCTCTCCTCTCCATCACTACCACAGCCCTCCACCTCTCTCCTCTCCATCACTCCATCACTACCACAGCCCTCCACCTCTCCTCTCCATCACTACCACAGCCCTCCACCTCTCTCCTCTCCATCACTACCACAGCCCTCCACCTCCTCTCCCCATCACTACCACAGCCCTCCACCTCTCCCATCACTACCACAGCCCTCCACCTCTCTCCTCTCCATCACTACCACAGCCCTCCACCTCTCCTCTCCATCACTACCACAGCCCTCCACCTCTCTCCTCTCCCATCACTACCACAGCCCTCCACCTCTCTCCTCTCCATCACTACCACAGCCCTCCACCTCTCTCTCCTCACTACCACAGCCCTCCACCTCTCTCCTCTCCATCACTACCACAGCCCTCCACCTCTCCCTCCATCTACTCCATCACACTACCACAGCCCTCCACCTCTCTCCTCTCCATCACTACCACAGCCCTCCACCTCTCCTCTCCATCACTACCACAGCCCTCCACCCTCCCTCATCACTACCACAGCCCTCCACCTCTCTCTCTCCATCACTACCACAGCCCTCCACCTCTCTCCTCCTCTCCATCACTACCACAGCCCTCCACCTCTCTCCTCTCCATCACTACCACAGCCCTCCACCTCTCTCCTCTCATCACTACCACAGCCCTCCACCTCTCTCCTCTCCATCACTACCACAGCCCTCCACCTCTCTCCTCTCCATCACTACCACAGCCCTCCACCTCTCTCCCTCCATCACTACCACAGCCCTCCACCTCTCCTCTCCATCACTACCACAGCCCTCCACCTCCATCTCCTCTCTACTCCATCACTACCACAGCCCTCCACCTCTCTCCTCTCCATCACTACCACAGCCCTCCCCCTCCATCACTACCACAGCCTCTCCTCTCCATCACTACCACAGCCCTCCACCTCTCTCCTCACTACCACAGCCCTCCACCTCTCTCCTCTCACTACCACAGCCCTCCACCTCTCTCCTCTCCATCACTACCACAGCCCTCCACCTCTCTCCTCTCCATCACTACCACAGCCCTCCACTCTCCTCTCCATCACTACCACAGCCCTCCACCTCTCTCCCTCTCCATCACTACCACAGCCCTCCACCTCTCTCCTCTCCATCACTACCACAGCCCTCCACCTCTCTCCTCTCCATCACTACCACAGCCCTCCACCTCTCTCCTCTCCATCACTACCACAGCCCTCCACCTCTCTCCTCTCCATCACTACCACAGCCCTCCACCTCTCTCCTCTCCATCACTACCACAGCCCTCCACCCTCTCCATCACTACCACAGCCCTCCACCTCTCTCCTCTCCATCACTACCACAGCCCTCCACCTCTCTCCTCTCCATCACTACCACAGCCCTCCACCTCTCTCCTCTCCATCACTACCACAGCCCTCCACCTCTCTCTCTCTCCATCACTACCACAGCCCTCCACCTCTCTCCTCTCCATCACTACCACAGCCCTCCACCTCTCTCCTCTCCATCACTACCACAGCCCTCCACCTCTCTCCTCTCCTACCACAGCCCTCACTCCATCACTACCACAGCCCTCCACCTCTCTCCTCCATCACTACCACAGCCCTCCACCTCTCTCCTCTCACACTACCACAGCCCTCCACCTCTCCCTCTCCATCACTACCACAGCCCTCCACCTCTCTCCTCTCCATCACTACCACAGCCCTCCACCTCTCTCCTCTCCATCACTACCACAGCCCTCCACCTCTCTCCTCTCCATCACTACCACAGCCCTCCACCTCTCTCCTCTCCATCACTACCACAGCCCTCCATCTCTCTCCTCTCTACTCCATCACTACCACAGCCCTCCACCTCTCTCCTCTCCATCACTACCACAGCCCTCCACCTCTCTCCTCTCCATCACTACCACAGCCCTCCACCTCTCCCTCTCCATCACTACCACAGCCCTCCACCTCTCTCTCTCCATCACTACCACAGCCCTCCACCTCTCTCCTCTCCATCACTACCACAGCCCTCCACCTCTCTCCCTCCATCACTACCACAGCCCTCCACCTCTCCTCCTCCCATCACTACCACAGCCCTCCACCTCTCTCCTCTCCATCACTACCACAGCCCTCCACCTCTCTCCTCTCTCTCCATCACTACCACAGCCCTCCACCTCTCTCCTCTCCATCACTACCACAGCCCTCCACCTCTCTCCTCTCCATCACTACCACAGCCCTCCACCTCTCTCCTCTCTCCATCACTACCACAGCCCTCCACCTCTCTCCTCTCCATCACTACCACAGCCCTCCACCTCTCTCCTCTCCATCACTACCACAGCCCTCCACCTCTCTCTCTCCATCACTACCACAGCCCTCCACCTCTCTCCTCCATCACTACCACAGCCCTCCACCTCTCTCCATCACTACCACAGCCCTCCACCTCTCTCCTCTCCATCACTACCACAGCCCTCCACCTCTCTCCCCTCCATCACTACCACAGCCCTCCACCTCTCTCCTCTCCATCACTACCACAGCCCTCACTCTCCCTCTACCTCCATCACTACCACAGCCCTCCACCTCTCTCCATCACTACCACAGCCCTCCACCTCTCTCCCTCTCCATCACTACCACAGCCCTCCACCTCTCTCCTCTCCATCACTACCACAGCCCTCCACCTCTCTCCTCTCCATCACTACCACAGCCCTCCACCTCTCTCCCTCCCATCACTACCACAGCCCTCCACCTCTCTCCCTCCATCACTACCACAGCCCTCCACCTCTCTCCTCCCTCTCCATCACTACCACAGCCCTCCACCTCTCTCCCTCTCCATCACTACCACAGCCCTCCACCTCTCTCCTCTCCATCACTACCACAGCCCTCCACCTCTCTCCTCTCCATCACTACCACAGCCCTCCACCTCTCTCTCTCCATCACTACCACAGCCCTCCACCTCTCTCCTCTCCATCACTACCACAGCCCTCCACCTCTCTCCCTCCATCACTACCACAGCCCTCCACCTCTCTCCTCCATCACTACCACAGCCCTCCACCTCTCTCCATCACTACCACAGCCCTCCACCTCTCTCCCCATCTCTCCTCTCCACACTACCACAGCCCTCCACCTCTCTCTCTCCATCACTACCACAGCCCTCCACCTCTCTCCCCTCCATCACTACCACAGCCCTCCACCTCCATCACTACCACAGCCCTCCACCTCTCTCCTCCATCACTACCACAGCCCTCCACCTCTCTCCTCTCCATCACTACCACAGCCCTCCACCTCTCTCCTCTCCATCACTACCACAGCCCTCCACCTCTCTCCTCTCCATCACTACCACAGCCCTCCACCTCTCTCCTCTCCATCACTACCACAGCCCTCCACCTCTCTCCTCTCCATCACTACCACAGCCCTCCACCTCTCTCCTCCTCCATCACTACCACAGCCCTCCACCTCTCTCCTCTCCATCACTACCACAGCCCTCCACCTCTCTCCTCTCCACCCCTCCATCACTACCACAGCCCTCCACCTCTCTCCTCTCCATCACTACCACAGCCCTCCACCTCTCTCCTCTCCATCACTACCACAGCCCTCCACCTCTCTCCCTCTCCATCACTACCACAGCCCTCCACCTCTCTCCCTCTCCATCACTACCACAGCCCTCCACCTCTCCCCTCCATCACTACCACAGCCCTCCACCTCTCTCCTCTCCATCACTACCACAGCCCTCCACCTCTCTCCTCTCCATCACTACCACAGCCCTCCACCTCTCTCCCTCCATCACTACCACAGCCCTCCACCTCTCTCCTCTCCCATCACTACCACAGCCCTCCACCTCTCTCCTCTCCATCACTACCACAGCCCTCCACCTCTCTCCTCTCCATCACTACCACAGCCCTCCACCTCTCTCCTCTCCATCACTACCACAGCCCTCCACCTCTCCTCTCCATCACTACCACAGCCCTCCACCTCTCCCTCCCATCACTACCACAGCCCTCCACCTCTCCCTCTCCATCACTACCACAGCCCTCCACCTCTCTCCCCTCTCCATCACTACCACAGCCCTCCACCTCTCCATCTCCATCACTACCACAGCCCTCCACCTCTCTCCTCCCATCACTACCACAGCCCTCCACCTCTCTCCTCTCCATCACTACCACAGCCCTCCACCTCTCCCTCTCCATCACTACCACAGCCCTCCACCTCTCTCCTCTCCATCACTACCACAGCCCTCCACCTCCCATCACTACCACAGCCCTCCACCTCTCTCCCTCCATCACTACCACAGCCCTCCACCTCTCTCCTCTCCATCACTACCACAGCCCTCCACCTCTCTCCTCTCCATCACTACCACAGCCCTCCACCTCTCTCTCTCCATCACTACCACAGCCCTCCACCTCTCTCCCTCCATCACTACCACAGCCCTCCACCTCTCTCCTCTCATCACTACCACAGCCCTCCACCTCTCTCCTCTCCATCACTACCACAGCCCTCCACCTCTCCACTACCACAGCCCTCCACCTCTCCATCACTACCACAGCCCTCCACCTCTCTCCTCTCCATCACTACCACAGCCCTCCACCTCTCTCCTCTCCATCACTACCACAGCCCTCCACCTCTCTCCTCTCCATCACTACCACAGCCCTCCACCTCTCTCCTCTCCATCACTACCACAGCCCTCCACCTCTCTCCTCTCCATCACTACCACAGCCCTCCACCTCTCTCCTCTCCATCACTACCACAGCCCTCCACCTCTCCCCTCCATCACTACCACAGCCCTCCACCTCTCTCCTCCATCACTACCACAGCCCTCCACCTCTCTCCTCTCCATCACTACCACAGCCCTCCACCTCTCCCTCCATCACTACCACAGCCCTCCACCTCTCTCTCCATCACTCCCACCTCTCTCCTCCATCACTACCACAGCCCTCCACCTCTCTCTCCTCTCCATCACTACCACAGCCCTCCACCTCTCTCCCCTCCATCACTACCACAGCCCTCCACCTCTCTCCTCTCCATCACTACCACAGCCCTCCACCTCTCCCTCTCCATCACTACCACAGCCCTCCACCTCTCCCCCTCCACCTCTCTCCTCTCCATCACTACCACAGCCCTCCACCTCTCTCCTCTCCATCACTACCACAGCCCTCCACTCTCCCTCTCCATCACTACCACAGCCCTCCACCTCTCTCCTCTCCATCACTACCACAGCCCTCCACCTCTCTCCTCTCCATCACTACCACAGCCCTCCACCTCTCTCCCTCCATCACTACCACAGCCCTCCACCTCTCTCCTCTCCATCACTACCACAGCCCTCCACCTCTCCTCTCCATCACTACCACAGCCCTCCACCTCTCTCCTCTCCATCACTACCACAGCCTCCACCTCTCTCCCTCCATCACTACCACAGCCCTCCACCTCTCTCCCCTCCATCACTACCACAGCCCTCCACCTCTCTCCTCTCCATCACTACCACAGCCCTCCACCTCTCTCCTCTCCATCACTACCACAGCCCTCCACCTCTCTCCTCTCCATCACTACCACAGCCCTCCACCTCTCTCCTCTCCATCACTACCACAGCCCTCCACCTCTCTCCTCTCCATCACTACCACAGCCCTCCACCTCTCTCTCTCCATCACTACCACAGCCCTCCACCTCTCTCCTCTCCATCACTACCACAGCCCTCCACCTCTCTCCTCTCCATCACTACCACAGCCCTCCACCTCTCTCCTCTCCATCACTACCACAGCCCTCCACCTCTCTCCTCCCTCCATCACTACCACAGCCCTCCACCTCTCCTCTCCATCACTACCACAGCCCTCCACCTCTCTCCTCTCCATCACTACCACAGCCCTCCACCTCTCTCCTCTCCCTTCATCACTACCACAGCCCTCCACCTCTCCCTCTCCATCACTACCACAGCCCTCCATCACTACCACAGCCCTCCACCTCTCTCCTCTCCATCACTACCACAGCCCTCCACCTCTCTCCTCTCCATCACTACCACAGCCCTCCACCTCTCTCTCCTCTCCATCACTACCACAGCCCTCCACCTCTCTCCCTCCATCACTACCACAGCCCTCCACCCCTCCATCACTACCACAGCCCTCCACCTCTCTCCTCACACTACCACAGCCCTCCACCTCTCTCCTCTCCATCACTACCACAGCCCTCCACCTCTCTCCTCTCCATCACTACCACAGCCCTCCACCTCTCTCCTCTCCATCACTACCACAGCCCTCCACCTCTCTCCTCTCCATCACTACCACAGCCCTCCACCTCTCTCCTCTCCATCACTACCACAGCCCTCCACCTCTCTCCTCTCCATCACTACCACAGCCCTCCACCTCTCTCCCCTCCATCACTACCACAGCCCTCCACCTCTCCCTCTCCATCACTACCACAGCCCTCCACCTCTCTCCTCTCCATCACTACCACAGCCCTCCACCTCTCTCCTCTCCATCACTACCACAGCCCTCCACCTCTCTCCCTCCATCACTACCACAGCCCTCCACCTCTCTCCTCTCCATCACTACCACAGCCCTCCACCTCTCCTCTCCATCACTACTCCATCACTACCCACAGCCCTCCACCTCTCTCTCTCCATCACTACCACAGCCCTCCACCTCTCTCCTCTCCATCACTACCACAGCCCTCCACCTCTCCTCTCCATCACTACCACAGCCCTCCACCTCTCTCCTCTCCATCACTACCACAGCCCTCCACCTCTCTCCTCCCTCACACTACCACAGCCCTCCACCTCTCTCCTCTCCATCACTACCACAGCCCTCCACCTCTCTCCTCCATCACTACCACAGCCCTCCACCTCTCTCCCTCTCCATCACTCCACAGCCCTCCACCTCCCTCCATCACTACCACAGCCCTCCACCTCTCTCCTCTCCATCACTACCACAGCCCTCCACCTCTCCCCCTCCATCACTACCACAGCCCTCCACCTCTCTCCTCTCTACTCCATCACTACCACAGCCCTCCACCTCTCTCCTCTCCATCACTACCACAGCCCTCCACCTCTCTCCTCTCCATCACTACCACAGCCCTCCCACCTCTCTCCCTCCATCACTACCACAGCCCTCCACCTCTCTCCCTCCATCACTACCACAGCCCTCCACCTCTCTCCCTCCATCACTACCACAGCCCTCCACCTCTCTCCCCTCCATCACTACCACAGCCCTCCACCTCTCTCCTCTCATCACTACCACAGCCCTCCACCTCTCTCCTCTCCATCACTACCACAGCCCTCCACCTCTCTCCTCTCCATCACTACCACAGCCCTCCACCTCTCTCCTCTCCATCACTACCACAGCCCTCCACCTCTCTCCTCTCCATCACTACCACAGCCCTCCACCTCTCTCCTCTCCATCACTACCACAGCCCTCCACCTCTCTCCTCTCCATCACTACCACAGCCCTCCACCTCTCTCCATCACTACCACAGCCCTCCACCTCTCTCCTCTCCATCACTACCACAGCCCTCCACCTCTCTCCTCTCCATCACTACCACAGCCCTCCACCTCTCTCCTCTCCATCACTACCACAGCCCTCCACCTCTCTCCCTCCATCACTACCACAGCCCTCCACCTCTCTCCCTCCATCACTACCACAGCCCTCCACCTCTCTCCTCTCCATCACTACCACAGCCCTCCACCTCTCTCCTCTCCATCACTACCACAGCCCTCCACCTCTCTCCCCTCCATCACTACCACAGCCCTCCACCTCTCTCCTCTCCATCACTACCACAGCCCTCCACCTCTCTCCTCTCCATCACTACCACAGCCCTCCACCTCTCCTCCTCTCCATCACTACCACAGCCCTCCACCTCTCTCCTCTCCATCACTACCACAGCCCTCCACCTCTCTCCCTCCATCACTACCACAGCCCTCCACCCCTCCATCACTACCACAGCCCTCCACCTCTCCTCCTCTCCATCACTACCACAGCCCTCCACCTCTCTCCTCTCCATCACTACCACAGCCCTCCACCTCTCTCCCTCCATCACTACCACAGCCCTCCACCTCTCTCCTCTCCATCACTACCACAGCCCTCCACCTCTCTCCTCTCCATCACTACCACAGCCCTCCACCTCTCTCCTCTCCTCTCCATCACTACCACAGCCCTCCACCTCTCTCCTCTCCATCACTACCACAGCCCTCCACCTCTCTCCTCTCCATCACTACCACAGCCCTCCACCTCTCTCCTCTCCTCTCCATCACTACCACAGCCCTCCACCTCTCTCCTCTCCATCACTACCACAGCCCTCCACCTCTCTCCCCTCCATCACTACCACAGCCCTCCACCTCTCCCTCTCCATCACTACCACAGCCCTCCACCTCTCTCCCCTCCATCACTACCACAGCCCTCCACCCCTCCATCACTACCACAGCCCTCCACCCTCTCCTCTCCATCACTACCACAGCCCTCCACCTCTCTCCTCTCCATCACTACCACAGCCCTCCACCTCTCTCCTCTCTACTCTATCACTACCACAGCCCTCCACCTCTCTCCTCTCCATCACTACCACAGCCCTCCACCTCTCTCCTCTCCATCACTACCACAGCCCTCCACCTCTCTCCCCTCCATCACTACCACAGCCCTCCACCTCTCTCCTCTCCATCACTACCACAGCCCTCCACCTCTCTCCCCTCCATCACTACCACAGCCCTCCACCTCTCTCCCCTCCATCACTACCACAGCCCTCCACCTCTCTCCTCTCCCATCCACTACCACAGCCCTCCACCTCTCTCCTCTCCATCACTACCACAGCCCTCCACCTCTCTCCTCTCCATCACTACCACAGCCCTCCACCTCTCTCCTCTCAATCACTACCACAGCCCTCCCACCTCTCTCCTCTCCATCACTACCACAGCCCTCCACCTTTCTCCTCCCATCACTACCACAGCCCTCCACCTCTCTCCTCTCCATCACTACCACAGCCCTCCACCTCTCCCTCCATCACTACCACAGCCCTCCACCTCTCTCCCCTCCATCACTACCACAGCCCTCCACCTCTCTCCCCTCCATCACTACCACAGCCCTCCACCTCTCTCCCCTCCATCACTACCACAGCCCTCCACCTCTCTCCTCTCTACTCCATCACTACCACAGCCCTCCACCTCTCTCCTCTCCATCACTACCACAGCCCTCCACCTCTCTCCTCTCTACATCACTACCACAGCCCTCCACCTCTCTCCTCTCCATCACTACCACAGCCCTCCACCTCTCTCCCTCCATCACTACCACAGCCCTCCACCTCTCTCTCCTCTCCATCACTACCACAGCCCTCCACCTCTCTCCTCTCCATCACTACCACAGCCCTCCACCTCTCTCCCCTCCATCACTACCACAGCCCTCCACCTCTCTCCTCCCATCACTACCACAGCCCTCCACCTCTCTCCCCTCTCCATCACTCCATCACACAGCCCTCCACCTCTCTCCATCACTACCACAGCCCTCCACCTCTCTCCCCTCCATCACTACCACAGCCCTCCACCTCTCTCCTCTCCATCACTACCACAGCCCTCCACCTCTCTCCTCTCCATCACTACCACAGCCCTCCACCTCTCTCCTCTCTCCATCACTACCACAGCCCTCCACCTCTCCCTCTCCTCTCCATCACTACCACAGCCCTCCACCTCTCTCTCCCCTCTCCATCACTACCACAGCCCTCCACCTCTCTCCTCTCCATCACTACCACAGCCCTCCACCTCTCTCCTCTCCATCACTACCACAGCCCTCCACCTCTCTCCTCTCCATCACTACCACAGCCCTCCACCTCTCTCCCTCTCCATCACTACCACAGCCCTCCACCTCTCCCCTCCATCACTACCACAGCCCTCCACCTCTCACTACCTCTCCATCACTATCCTACCACAGCCCTCCACCTCTCTCCTCTCCATCACTACCACAGCCCCTCCACCTCTCTCCTCTCCATCACTACCACAGCCCTCCACCTCTCTCCTCTCATCACTACCACAGCCCTCCACCTCTCTCCTCTCCATCACTACCACAGCCCTCCACCTCTCTCCCTCCATCACTACCACAGCCCTCCACCTCTCTCCTCTCCATCACTACCACAGCCCTCCACCTCTCTCCCTCCCATCACTACCACAGCCCTCCCACCTCTCTCCTCTCCATCACTACCACAGCCCTCCACCTCTCTCCTCTCCATCACTACCACAGCCCTCCACCTCTCTCCTCTCCATCACTACCACAGCCCTCCACCTCTCTCCTCTCAATCACTACCACAGCCCTCCACCTCTCTCCTCTCCATCACTACCACAGCCCTCCACCTCTCCTCTCCATCACTACCACAGCCCTCCACCTCTCTCCTCTCCATCACTACCACAGCCCTCCACCTCTCCATCACTACCACAGCCCTCCACCTCTCTCCCCTCCCATCACTACCACAGCCCTCCACCTCTCTCCCCTCCATCACTACCACAGCCCTCCACCTCTCTCCCCTCCATCACTACCACAGCCCTCCACCTCTCTCCTCTCTACCCATCACTACCACAGCCCTCCTCCTCTCTCCTCTCCATCACTACCACAGCCCTCCACCTCTCTCCTCTCTACCCATCACTACCACAGCCCTCCACCTCTCTCCTCTCCATCACTACCACAGCCCTCCACCTCTCTCCTCTCCATCACTACCACAGCCCTCCACCTCTCTCTACTCCATCACTACCACAGCCCTCCACCTCTCTCCCCTCCATCACTACCACAGCCATCCACCTCTCTCTACTCCATCACTACCACAGCCCTCCACCTCTCTCCTCTCCATCACTATCACTATCATAACTCTCTCCTCTCTACTCCATCACTACCACAGCCCTCCTCTCTCTCATCTCTCCTCTCTACTCCATCACTACCACAGCCCTCCACCTCTCTCCTCTCTACTCCATCAATACCACAGCCCTCCACCTGTCTCCTCTCTATTCCATCACTACCACAGCCCTCCACCTCTCTCCTCTCTCAGGAAAGACCCAGAGATACCTCTGCTGTAGGGGATAAGTTCATTACAGTTACCAGCCTCAGATTGGAAAGGAAGACCCAGAGTTACCCCTGCTGCAAGAAGACCCAGAGTTACCTCTGCTGCAGGAAGACCCAGAGTTACCTCTGCTGCAGGAAGACCCAGAGTTACCTCTGCTGCAGGAAGACCCAGAGTTACCTCTGCTGCAGGAAGACCCAGAGTTACCTCTGCTGCAGGAAGACCCAGAGTTACCTCTGCTGCAGGAAGACCCAGAGTTACCTCTGCTGCAGGAAGACCCAGAGTTACCTCTGCTGCAGGATGACCCAGAGTTACCTCTGCTGCAGGAAGACCCAGAGTTCCCTCTGCTGCAGGAAGACCCAGAGTTACCTCTGCTGCAGGAAGACCCAGAGTTACCTCTGCTGCAGGAAGACCCAGAGTTCCCTCTGCTGCAGGAAGACCCAGAGTTACCCCTGCTGCAGGAAGACCCAGAGTTACCTCTGCTGCAGGAAGACCCAGAGTTACCTCTGCTGCAGGAAGACCCAGAGTTCCCTCTGCTGCAGAGGATAAATCCATTACAGTTACCAGCCTCAGATTGAATCCCAAATAAATGCTTCACAGAGTTTAAATAACAGACACATCTCAACATCAACTGTTCAGAGGAGACTGTGTGCATCAGGTTTCATGGTCGAATTGCTTCAAAGAAACCACTACTAAAGGACACCAATAATAAGAAGATACTTGGTTCGGCCAAGAAACATGAGCAATGGACATTAGACGGTGGAAATATGTCCATTGGTCTTTGTGAAATGCAGAGTAGGTGAACGAATAATCTCCTTGTGTGGTTCCCACCATGAAGCATGGAGGAGGAGGTGTAATGGTGAAGGGCTGCTTTGCTGGTGGCACTGTCTGTGATTTATTTAGAATTCAAGGCACACTTTAATAGCATGGCTACCACAGCATTCTGCAGTGATACGCCATCCCATCTGGTTTGTGCTTAGTGGGACTATCATTTGTTTTTCAACAGGACAATGACCCAACACACCTCCAGGCTGTGTGCAAAGCTGTCATCAAGGCAAAGGGTGGCTACTTTGAAGAATCTAAAATCTAAAATATATTTTGATTTGTTTAACACTTTTTTGGTTACTACATGATTCCATATGTGTTATTTCATAGTGTTGGTGTCTTCACTATTATTCTACAATGTAGAAAATGTAAAAATGAGCTAAAACCCTTGAATGAGTAGGTGTGTCCAAACTTTGACTGGTACTGTATGTGTGTGGTGTTTCAAGGACATTAAGTCAAGTCAAACTACACACTGATGTGCAAACACACACACAACTTCCTCTTGGCTGAAGTCCAAGTCACAACATCACAAAGACTAATTACTTTACAGCAGAAACCACCAGCCAATAATCAAGACCTTACTGGGGTGTTGATGAAGCTCTGCCAAAACATCTCATTCCTCCCATATCAAAGAGGAGAAGGGTGCTATTCATAATGGGCAGGGTGAGAATGACTGGGCAGAGAGTGGCTGACTGGGCACTGTTGGCAGGGACCAGCCTTATTAACTGGCCAGAGAGGGGAGGACTGGGCAGGGACCAACCTTATTGACTGGTCAGAGAGGAGGAGGACTGGGCAGGGACCAGCCTTATTCACTAGACAGGACAGCAGTGAATAAGCAGTGAATACCATTGGCCCCCCAATGGTGGAACAAACTCCCTCACGACGCCAGGACAGCGGAGTCAATCACCACCTTCCGGAGACACCTGAAACCCCACCTCTTTCAGGAATACCTAGGATAGGATAAAGTAATCCTTCTCACCCCCCTTAAAAGATTTAGATGCACTATTGTAAAGTGGCTGTTCCACTGGATGTCTTAAGGTGAACGCACCAATTTGTAAGTCGCTCTGGATAAGAGCGTCTGCTAAATGACTTAAATGTAATGTAAATGCAGAGAGGACAGGGCAGGGACCAAACTTATTCACTAGACAGGACAGCAGAGAGGACAGGGCAGGGGCCAGCCTTATTCACTAGACAGGACAGTAGGGAGGACAGGGCAGGGACCAGCCTTATTCACTAGACAGGACAGCAGAGAGGACAGGGCAGGGACCAGCCTTATTCACTAGACAGGACAGCAGAGAGGACAGGGCAGGGACCAGCATTATTCACTAGACAGGACAGCAGAGAGGACAGGGCAGGGACCAGGCTTATTCACTGGGCAGGGTAGCAGGGAGGACTGGGCAGGGACCAGCCTTATTCACTGGGCAGGACAGTAGGGAGGACTGGGCAGGGACCAGCCTTATTCACTAGACAGGACAGTAGGGAGGACTGGGCAGGGACCAGCCTTATTCACTAGACAGGACAGTAGGGAGGACAGGGCAGGGACCAGCCTTATTCACTGGGCAGGACAGTAGGAGGACTGGGCAGGGACCAGCCTTATTCACTGGGCAGGACAGTAGGGAGGACTGGGCAGGGACCAGCCTTATTCACTGGGCAGGGTAGTAGGGAGGAGGACAGCAGGGAGGACTGGGCAGGGACCAGCCTTATTCACTGGGCAGGGGACTGGGCAGTACTAGGGAGGACTGGGCAGGGACCAGCCTTATTCACTGGACAGGACAGTAGGGAGGACTGGGCAGGGACCAGCCTTATTCACTAGACAGGACAGCAGAGAGGACAGGGCAGGGACCAGCCTTATTCACTGGGCAGGACAGTAGGGAGGACTGGGCAGGGACCAGCCTTTTTCACTAGACAGGACAGTAGGGAGGACTGGGCAGGGACCAGCCTTATTCACTAGACAGGACAGCAGAGAGGACAGGGCAGGGACCAGCCTTATTCACTGGGCAGGACAGTAGGGAGGACTGGGCAGGGACCAGGCTTATTCACTGGGCAGGACAGTAGGGAGGACTAGGCAGGGACCAGCCTTATTCACTGGGCAGGGTAGTAGGGAGGACTGGGCAGGGACCAGCCTTATTCACTAGACAGGACAGTAGGGAGGACTGGGCAGGGACCAGCCTTATTCACTAGACAGGACAGCAGAGAGGACTGGGCAGGGACCAGCCTTATTCACTAGACAGGACAGTAGGGAGGACTGGGCAGGGACCAGCCTTATTCACTAGACAGGACAGTAGGGAGGACTGGGCAGGGACCAGCCTTATTCACTAGACAGGACAGTAGGGAGGACTGGGCAGGGACCAGGCTTATTCACTGGGCAGGGTAGCAGGGAGGTCTGGGCCTCTGGGAAGGGACCATCCATATTCACTGGACAGGATAGCGGGGCTGTTGGGTTATTTGTAAAAGGAAGCAAATTCTTGCGTTAGCTTCTCAGCGGGGACCGGTTGGGTCCAGGGTGGATCGGGGTTCTCCAGTGAATTTAATGAATAGTGGGGCGTTGATTGGCAGCTGAATGGCTGGACTGACAAAAAGCTTCAGTAAGGGGTCAGGAGTGAAATCAGCCCTCCGCATCCTAAACCATATCTCTGTATAGTACCAGTTACAGAACCTATGTTTTCAAAAACACATTGAGTTCAATTGGTTTAAGCAGAGATCAAAACCTAGCTGGTAGGGAGCGGCTCAGAGATCAGCTCAGGGCCTTTAGAGGGAGAGGAGAAGAGGAATAGAGGGGAGAGGAGGAGAGGAGGACTGGAGGAGAGGAGAGGAGAGGAGAGGAGGAGAGAAGAGAGAGGAGAAGAGGAGAAGAGGAGAAGAGGAAGAGGGGGAGAGAGGGGGAGAGGAAGAGGAAGAGGGAGGAAGAGGGGGAAGAGGAGAGGAGAGGAGAAGAGGAAGAGAGGAGGAGAGGAGGAGAGGAGAAGAGGAGGAGGAGAAGAGGAGAGGAGGAGAGGAGGGAGGAGGAGAGGAGAGAGGAGAGGAGGGAGAAGAGGAGAAGAGGAGGAGAGGAGGAGAGAAGAGGAGAAAAGAGAGAAGAGGAGGAGGGGAGGAGAGGGGAAGAGGAAGAGAGGAGGGAGAAGAGGAGAGGAGAAGAGGAGAAAAGGAGAGGAGGAGGGGGAGAGAGAAGAGGAGAGAGGGGGAGAGGGGAAGAGGAAGAGGAGGAAGAGGAAGAGGAGGAGAAGAGGGGAGGAGAGGAGAGAGAGGAGAGAGGAAGGAGAGGAGGAAGAGGAGGAGGGAGAGGAGAGGGGAGAGGAGGAGAGGAGAGGAGAGAGGGAGAAGAGGGAGGAGAGGAGGAGAGGAGAAGAGGAGAGGAGGAGAGGGAGGGGAGGAGGAGAGGAGGAGAGGAGAAGGGAGAAGAGGAGGAGAGGGGGAGAAGAGAAGAGGAGGAGGGGAGGAGAGGGGAGAGGGGAGAGGGAGAGGAGAAGAGGAGAGGAGAAAAGGAGGGAGAGAGGAGGGAGGAGAGGGGAGAGGGAGGAGAGGAGGAGGAGAGAGGGGAGAGGAGAAGGGGAAGAGGGGGAGGAGGGAGGAGGAGAAGAGGAGAGAGGAGAGGGAGGAGGAGGAGAGGAGGAGAGAGGGAGGAGGGGAGAAGAGGAGAGGAGGAGAGGAGGGAGGAGGGAGGAGAGGGGGAGAGGGGAGAAGAGGAGAAGAGGAGGAGGAGAGGGGGAGAAGAGGAAAGAGGATGAGAGGAGAGAGAGGAGGAGGGAGGAGGAGGAGAGGAGGAGAAGAGGAGGAGGAGAGGGAGGAAGGAGGAGGAGAGGAGGGGAGGAGGAGAGAGAGGAGAGGGGGAGAGAGGAGAGGAGGAGAGGAAGAGGGGAGGAGGAGGGAGAGAGGAGAAGAGGAGGAGAGAAGGAGAGGAGAAGAGGAGGAGGAGAGGGGGAGAGGAGGAGAGAGGAGAAGAGGAGAAGAGGAGAAGAGGGGGAGAGGAGGAGAGAGGAGAAGAGGAGGAGAGGAGGAGAGGATGGAGGAGGAGAGGAGGAGAGGAGAAGAGGAGAAGAGGAGGAGAGGGGGAGAGAGAGAAGAGGAGGAGAGGGAGGAGAGGGAAGAGGAGGAGAGGAGGGAGAGGAGAAGAGGAGAGGAGGAGGGAGGAGGAGAGGAGAGGAGGAGGAGAGGGGGAGAGGGGGAGAGGAGGAGAGGAGAAGAGGGAGAGGAGGAGAGGAGGGAGGAGGAGAGGAGAAGAGGATGAGAGGGGAGAAGAGAAGAGGAGGAGGGGAGGAGAGGAGGAGAAGAGGAGAAGAGGATAAGATGAGGAGAGGAGAAGAGGAGAAGAGGACAGGAGGAGAGGAGGACAGGAGGGGAGGGGGAGAGGAAGAGGGGAGGAGAGGAGGAGAAGAGGAAGAGGGGAGGAGAGGGGGAGAGGAGAGAGAGGAGAGAGAGGGAGGAGAGGGGAGAGAGAGAAGAGGAGGAGAGGAGGGGGAGAGAGGGGGAGAGGAGAGAGAGGAAGAGAGGAGGGGTTAGAGGAGAGAGGGGGGTTAGAGAGGAGAAGAGGAGGAGGGAGGAGAGGAGGAGAGTAGAAGAGGAGGAGAGGAGAAGAGGAGGGGTTAGAGGAGAAGAGGAGAAGAGGAGAAGAGGAGGAGAGGAGGGGAGTGAGAGGGCTAGGAGGGGAGAGAGAGGGGAGAGGAGAGAGGGGAGAAGAGGAGAAGAGGAGAAGAGGAGAGAGAGGAGGAGAGGAGGAGAGGAAGAGAGGAGGGAGGGGAGAGAGAGGAGGAGAGGGAGAAGAGGAGAGGAGGAGAGGAGGAGAGGATTGGAGGAGGAGAGGAGAAGAGGAGGAGAAGAGAAGAGGAGGAGGGGAGGAGAGGGGAGAGGAGGAGAGGAGAAGAGGAGGAGAGTAGAGAACACCGACCCAGGGTTGGGGGTTAGAGAGGATTAGAGAACACAGACCCAGGGTTGGGGGTTAGAGTGGACTATAGAACACAGACCTAGGGTTGGGAGTTAGAGTAGACTAGAGTTGGGGTTAGAGAGGATTAGAGAACACAGACCCAGGGTTAGAGAGGATTAGAGAACACTGACCCAGAGTTGGGGGTTAGAGAGGATTAGAGAACACAGACCCAGGGTTGGGGGTTAGAGAGGATTAGAGAACACAGACCCAGGGTTGGGGGTTAGAGTGGACTAGAGATGGGGTTAGAGTTGGGGATTAGAGATGGGGGGTTAGAGAGATGGACTAGAGTTGGGGTTAGAGAGGACTAGAGAACACAGACCCAGAGTTGGGGTTTAGAGAGGAGTTGGGGTTACAGACCCAGGGGAGAGTTGGAGGTTAGAGAACACAGACTAGAGTTGGGGGTTAGAGTGGACTAGAGTGGGGGTTAGAGTGGACTAGAGTTGGGGGTTAGAGTGGAATAGAGATGGGGGCTAGAGAGGGCTAGAGTTGGGGGTTAGGGGGGGTTAGGACTATAGTTGGGGGGGTTAGAGTGGACTAGAGTTGGGGGTTAGAGAGGACTAGAGTTGGGGTTAGATTGGACTATAGTTGGGGGTTAGAGTGGACTAGAGTTGGGGGTTAGAGAGGACTAGAGATGGGGGAGAGGACTAGAGAGGGCTTAGAGATGGGGGTTAGAGTGGATTAGAGATGGGGGCTAGAGTTGGACTAGAGATGGGGGCTAGAGTTGGGGGATAGAGTGGACTAGAGTTGGGGGATAGAGAGGACTAGAGTTGGGGGTTAGAGAGGACTAGAGTTGGGGGTTAGAGTGGACTAGAGTTGGGGGTTAGAGAGGACTAGAGTTGGGGGTTAGAGAGGACTAGAGTTGGGGGTTAGATTGGACTATAGTTGGGGGTTAGAGTGGACTAGAGTTGGGGGTTAGAGAGGACTAGAGATGGGGGGTAGAGAGGGCTAGAGATGGGGTTAGAGTGGATTAGAGATGGGGGCTAGAGGGACTAGAGATGGGGGCTAGAGTTGGGGGATAGAGTGGACTAGAGATGGGGGCTAGAGATGGCTAGAGTTGGGGGTTAGGAGGACTATAGTTGGGGGTTAGAGTGGACTAGAGTTGGGGGTTAGAGAGGACTAGAGTTGGGGGTTAGAGGATTGAGTTAGAGTTGGGGGGTTAGAGAGGACTAGAGTTGGGGGTTAGAGGGACTAAAGTTAGGGGTTAGAGAGGACTAGAGTTGGGGGTTAGAGAGGACTAGAGTTGGGGGTTAGAGAGGACTAGAGTTGGGGGTTAGAGAGGACTAGACTAGAGTTGGTTTGGGTTAGAGTGGACTAGAGTTGGGGGTTAGAGAGGACTAGAGTTGGGGGTTAGAGTGGACTAGAGTTGGGGGTTAGAGAGGACTAGAGTTGGGGGTTAGAGAGGACTAGAGTTGGGGGTTAGAGGGACTAGAGTTGGGGTTAGAGAGGACTAGAGTTGGGGAGGAAGGACTAGAGTTGGAGAAGACTAGAGTTGGGGGCTAGAGTTTGGACTAGAGTTGGGGGTTAGAATGGACTAGAGTTGGGGGTTAGAGTGGACTAGAGTTGGGGGTTAGAGAGTGGACTAGAGTTGGGGGTTAGAGAGGACTAGAGTTGGGGGTTAGAGTGGACTAGAGTTGGGGTTAGAGAGGACTAGAGTTGGGGGTTAGAGAGGACTAGAGTTGGGGGTTAGAGAGGACTAGAGTTGGGGGTTAGAGGACTAGAGTTGGTGGTTAGAGGGACTAGAGTTGGGGCTAGGTTAGAGTTGGACTAGTTGGTTGGGGGGTTAGAGTGGACTAGAGTTGGGGTTAGAGAGGACTAGAGTTGGGGGTTAGAGTGGACTAGAGTTGGGGGTTAGAGTGGACTAGAGTTGGGGGTTAGAGAGGACTAGAGTTGGGGGCTAGAGAGGACTAGAGTTGGGGGTTAGAGAGGACTAGAGTTGGGGTTTGGGGTGGACTAGAGTTGGGGGTTAGAGTGGACTAGAGTTGGGGGCTAGAGTTGGGGGAGTTAGAAAGGACTAGAGTTGGACTAGAGTTGGGGCTAGAGATGGACTAGAGTTGGGGGTTAGAGTGGACTAGAGTTGGGGGTTAGAGGGACTAGAGTTGGGGTTAGAGAGGACTAGAGTTGGGGGTTAGAATGGACTAGAGTTGGGGGTTAGAGTGGACTAGAGTTGGGGTTAGAGAGGACTAGAGTTGGGGGTTAGAGTGGACTAGAGTTGGGGGTTAGAGTGACTAGAGTTGGGGGTTAGAGAGGACTAGAGTTGGGGGGCTAGAGTGGACTAGAGTTGGGGTTAGAGTGGACTATAGTTGGGGGTTAGAGTGGACTAGAGTTGGGGTTAGAGAGGACTAGAGTTGGGGGTTAGAGGACTAGAGTTGGGGGCTAGAGTGGACTAGAGTTGGGGGTTAGAATGGACTAGAGTTGGGGGTTAGAGTGGACTAGAGTTGGGGGTTAGAGGACTAGAGTTGGAGAGTGGAATAGAGTTGGGGGTTAGAGTGGAATAGAGTTGGGGTTAGAGAGGACTAGAGTTGGGGGCTAGAATGGACTAGAGTTGGGGGTTAGAGTGGACTATAGTTGGGGGTTAGAGTGGACTATAGTTGGGGTTGGACTAGAGTTGGGGTTAGAGAGGACTAGAGTTGGGGTTAGAGTGGACTAGAGTTGGGGTGGACTAGGTTGTAGAGAGGACTAGAGTGGACTAGAGTTGGTGGCTAGAGTGGACTAGAGTTGGGGGTTAGAATGAACTAGAGTGGACTAGAGTTGGGGTAGAGTGGACTAGAGTTGTTGGGGACTAGAGTTGGGGCTAGAGTGGACTAGAGTTGGGGGTTAGAGTGGACTAGAGTTGGGGGTTAGGACTAGAGTTGGGGGTTAGAGTGGACTAGAGTTGGGGGTTAGAGTTGGGGGTTAGACTAGAGTTGGGGCTTGGACTAGAGTTGGTGGTTAGAGTGGACTAGAGTTGGGGGCTTAGAGTTGGTGGCTAGAGTGGACTAGAGTTGGGGGCTAGAGAGGACTAGAGTTGGGGGTTAGAGTGGACTAGAGTTGGTGGTTAGAGTGGACTAGAGTTGGGGGTTAGAGTGGACTAGAGTTGGGGGTTAGAGTGGACTAGAGTTGGGGCTAGAGTGGACTAGAGTTAGAGTTGGGGGACTAGAGTTGGTGGACTATAGTGGACTAGAGTTGGGGTTAGAGGGACTAGAGTTGGGGGTTAGAGAGGACTAGAGTTGGGGGTTAGAGTGAGGACTAGAGTTGGGGGTTAGAGTGGACTAGAGTTGGGGGTTAGAGTGGACTAGAGTTGGGGGTTAGAGGGACTAGGTTGGGGGTTAGAGTGGACTAGAGTTGGGGGTTAGAGAGGACTAGAGTTGGGGTTAGAGAGGACTAGAGTTGGGGGCTAGAGTGGACTAGAGTTGGGGGTTAGAGAGGACTAGAGTTGGGGTTAGAGTGGACTAGAGTTGGGGGTTAGAGTGGACTAGAGTTGGGGGTTAGAGGACTAGAGACTAGAGTTGGTTGGGGGGTTAGAGTGGACTAGAGTTGGGGTTAGAGTGGACTAGAGTTGGGGGTTAGAGGGACTAGAGTTGGGGCTAGAATGGACTAGAGTTGGGGGTTAGAGTGGACTAGAGTTGGGGGTTAGAATGGACTAGAGTTGGTGGTTAGAGAGGACTAGAGTTGGGGGTTAGAGTGGACTAGAGTTGGGGGTTAGAGTGGACTAGAGTTTGTGGCTAGAGTGGACTAGAGTTGGGGGTTAGAATGGACTAGAGTTGGGGGTTAGAGAGGACTAGAGTTGGGGGTTAGAGAGGACTAGAGTTGGGGTTAGAGTGGACTAGAGTTGGGGGTTAGAGTGGACTAGAGTTGGGGGTTAGAGTGGACTAGAGTTGGGGTTAGAGTGGACTAGAGTTGGGGGTTAGAGAGGACTAGAGTTGGGGGTTAGAGGGACTAGAGTTGGGGGTTAGAAGGGGGGACTTTGGTGGCTAGAGTGACTAGAGTTGGGGGTTAGAATGAACTAGAGTTGGAGAGTGGACTAGAGTTGGGGGTTAGAAGAGTTGGACTAGAGTTGGGGGTTAGAGACTAGACTAGAGTTGGGGGGTTAGAGTGGACTAGAGTTGGGGTTAGAGTTGGAATAGAGTTGGGGGTTAGAGAGGACTAGAGTTGGGGGCTAGAGTGGACTAGAGTTGGGGGTTAGAGTGGACTAGAGTTGGGGCTTAGAGTTAGAGTTGGTGGTTAATAGAGTTGGGGGTTAGAGAGGACTAGAGTTGGGGGTTAGAGTGGACTAGAGTTGGGGGTTAGAGAGGACTAGAGTTGGGGGGCTAGAGATGGACTAGAGTTGGGGTTAGAGGGACTAGAGTTGGGGTTAGAGTGGACTAGAGTTGGGGGTTAGAGTGGACTAGAGTTGGGGGTTAGAGTGGACTAGAGTTGGGGGTTAGAGAGGACTAGAGTTGGGGGTTAGAGTGGACTAGAGTTGGGGGTTAGAGAGGACTAGAGTTGGGGGTTAGTTACTAGAGTTGGGGGTTAGAGTGGACTAGAGTTGGGGGTTAGAGAGGACTAGAGTTGGGGGTTAGAGTGGACTAGAGTGGGGGTTAGAGAGGACTAGAGTTGGGGGTTAGAGTGGACTAGAGTTGGGGTTAGAATGGACTAGAGTTGGGGGTTAGAGTGGACTAGAGTTGGGGTTAGAGAGGACTAGAGTTGGGGGTTAGAGTGGACTAGAGTTGGGGGTTAGTTGGGGGTTAGAGTGGAATAGAGTTGGGGGGGTTAGAGAGGACTAGAGTTGGGGGTTAGAGAGGACTAGAGTTGGGGGTTAGAGTGGACTAGAGTTGGGGGTTAGAGTGGACTATAGTTGGGGGTTAGAGTGGACTATAGTTGGGGGTTAGAGTGGACTATAGTTGGGGGTTAGAGTGGACTAGAGTTGTGGTTTAGAGAGGACTAGAGTTGGGGGTTAGAGCGGACTAGAGTTGGGGGTTAGAGAGGACTAGAGTTGGGGGTTAGAACAATAGTTGGACTAGAGTTGGGGGTTAGAGGGACTAGAGTTGGGTTGGGGGTTAGAGAGGACTAGAGTTGGGTTGGGGTTAGAGTGGACTAGAGTTGGGGTTAGAGTGGACTAGAGTTGGGGGCTAGAGTGGACTAGAGTTGGGGGCTAGAATGGACTAGAGTTGTGGTTTAGAGAGGACTAGAGTTGGGGGTTAGAGCGGACTAGAGTTGGGGGTTAGAGAGGACTAGAGTTGGGGGTTAGAGAGGACTAGAGTTGGGGGCTAGAGTGGACTAGAGTTGGTGGCTAGAGTGGACTAGAGTTGGGGGTTAGAATGGACTAGAGTTGGGGGTTAGAGTGGACTAGAGTTGGTGGTTAGAGTGGACTAGAGTTGGGGGTTAGAGTGGACTAGAGTTGGTGGCTAGAGTGGACTAGAGTTGGTGGTTAGAGTGGACTAGAGTTGGTGGCTAGAGTGGACTAGAGTTGGTGGTTAGAGTGGACTAGAGTTGGGGGATAGAGAGGACTAGAGTTGGGGGTTAGAGAGGACTAGAGTTGGGGGATAGAGAGGACTAGAGTTGGTGGCTAGAGTGGACTAGAGTTGGGGCTAGAGGGACTAGAATGGACTAGAGTTGGTGGTTAGTTGGTGGCTAGAATGGACTAGAGTTGGTGGTTAGAGTGGACTAGAGTTGGTGGCTAGAGTGGACTAGAGTTGGTGGTTAGAGTGGACTAGAGTTGGTGGTTAGAGTGGACTAGAGTTGGGGGATAGAATGAGGACTAGAGTTGGTGGCTAGAGTGGACTAGAGTTGGTGGCTAGAGTGGACTAGAGTTGGTGGCTAGAGTGGACTAGAGTTGGTGGCTAGAGTGGACTAGAGTTGGTGGCTAGAGTGGACTAGAGTTGGTGGTTAGAGTGGACTAGAGTTGGTGGCTAGAGTGTATATAATTATCACAGAGGTCAGACCCCAGCGTATATATTTATTACAAAGGTCAGAGGTCAGACCCCAGTGTATATATTTGTCACAGAGGTCAAAGGTCAGACCCACGTTTGTATATTCATCACAAGAGGTCAGACCCCAGAGAACATTAATTTAGACTGTATCAACACATTTCTATCTCAATTCCCAGCTCAAATAATCCAATCAAATGTGTCTAAAATGTCTTTAAACTCAATATGAATTAATTGCTCTTAACAAAATACAATTGTACTAAATGTTTCTACAAGAAAAACGAACAAAGTCCTGAATGTATTCAAGTATACAGTATCACTACTGTACCATAACTAAGTATTAAATATGAGCAATCATCATCATGAACAGTTTTAACAGGCCCTGAGTCCTCTGAACACGTCAGTTATCATCATGAACAGTTTTAACAGGCCCTGAGTCCTCTGAACACGTCAGTTATCATCATGAACAGTTTTAACAGGCCCTGAGTCCTCTGAACACGTCAGTCATCATCATGAACGTATGAGTTTTAACAGGCCCTGAGTCCTCTGAACACGTCAGTTATCATCATGAACAGTTTTAACAGGCCCTGAGTCCTCTGAACACATCAGTTATTATCATGAACAGTTTTAACAGGCCCTGAGTCCTCTGAACACGTCAGTTATCATCATGAACAGTTTTAACAGGCCCTGAGTCCTCTGAACACGTCAGTTATCATCATGAACGTATGAGTTTTAACAGGCCCTGAGTCCTCTGAACACGTCAGTTATCATCATGAACAGTTTTAACAGGCCCTGAGTCCTCTGAACACGTCAGTTATCATCATGAACGTATGAGTTTTAACAGGCCCTGAGTCCTCTGAACACGTCAGTCATCATCATGAACGTATGAGTTTTAACAGGCCCTGAGTCCTCTGAACACGTCAGTTATCATCATGAACAGTTTTAACAGGCCCTGAGTCCTCTGAACACGTCAGTTATCATCATGAACAGTTTTAACAGGCCCTGAGTCCTCTGAACACGTCAGTTATCATCATGAACAGTTTTAACAGGCCCTGAGTCCTCTGAACACGTCAGTCATCATCATGAACAGTTTTAACAGGCCCTGAGTCCTCTGAACACGTCAGTCATCATCATGAACAGTTTTAACAGGCCCTGAGTCCTCTGAACACGTCAGTTATCATCATGAACAGTTTTAACAGGCCCTGAGTCCTCTGAACACGTCAGTCATCATCATGAACAGTTTTAACAGGCCCTGAGTCCTCTGAACACGTCAGTCATCATCATGAACGTATGAGTTTTAACAGGCCCTGAGTCCTCTGAACACGTCAGTTATCATCATGAACAGTTTTAACAGGCCCTGAGTCCTCTGAACACGTCAGTTATCATCATGTTCTATTGCAGCCACTGTCATCCGTCCAGCAATTTTAACAGGCCCTGATCAAAGTCCTAAAGTGCTGGGCAGGATGAATGTGTAGTTGGACAGGAAATAACGCATAATCTGCCATTATGTGTTCATCCATGAACTGAGTCATTTCTCAGGCTCCTCCTCTCTGTGTCCTGACTGATAACCCGGTCCCTCCCCTGTTATCTCATGTCGCTGACTGGGTTTTATAACCCTCCCTGGTCTCCTGTGTCTCTGACTGGGTTGTTATACACCCTCCCTGGTCTCCTCATGTGTCTCTGAACAGTTTTTTAACCCTTCCTGGTCTCCTCCCTGGTCTCCTCTCTGTCCTGACTGGGTTGTTATAACCCTCCCTGGTCTCCTCTCTGGTCTGTCATCATCACTGAAACCCTCCCTGGTCTCCTCTCTGTCTCTGAGTTTTAACAGGTCTCCTCTCTGTGTCTCTGACTGATAACCCTCCCTGGTCTCCTCTCTGGTCTCCTCATGAACTCTGAGTTTTATAACCCTCCCTGGCTCCTGAGTCCTGACTCTGATAACCCTCCCTGGTCAGTTATCATCATGAAACCCTCTCTGGTCTCCTCTCTGTGTCTCTGACTGTTTTATAACCCTCCCTGGCTCCTGTGTCTCTGACTGGGTTGTTATAACACTCCCTGGACTCCTCTCTGGTCTATCTATGTGTCTCTGACTGTTCTTATTGCAGTCTCTGACTGGGTTGTTATAACCGGTCTCCTCAATGGTCTCCTCTATGTGTCTCTGACTGGAGTTATAACCCTCCCTGGTCTCCTCTCTGTCTCTGACTCATAACCCTCTCTGGTCTCCTCTCTGTGTCTCTGACTGGGTTGTTAAACCCTCCCTGGTCTCCTCTCTGGTCTGGGCTCTGAGGGTTGTTATAACCTTGGTCTCCTCTCTGTCTCTGATGTGTTATAACCCTCCCTGGTCTCCTCTCTGTGTCACTGACTGGGTTGTTATAACCCTCTCTGGTCTCCGTGTCTCTGACTGGGTTGTTAAACCCCCTGGACTCCTCTCTGTGTCTCTGAATAACCCTCCCTGTCCTCTCTGTCTCATCCACTGGGTTGTTATAACTGGTCTCCTCTCTGTGTCTCTGACTGGGTTGATAACCCTCCCTGGTCTCCTCTCTGGTCTCCTCTATGTGTCTCTGACTGGGTTGTTATAACCCTCCCTGGTCTCCTCTCTGTCTCTGACTGGGTTGTTATAACCCTCCCTGGTCTCCTCTCTGTGTCTCTGACTGGGTTATTATAACCCTCCCTGGTCCCTCCCTGGTCTCCTCTCTGTGTCTCTGACTGGGTTATTATAACCCTCCCTGGTCCCTCCCTGGTCTCCTCTCTGTGTCTCTGACTGGGTTGTTATAACCTCCCTGGTCTCCTGCCAGTCCCTGGTCCCTCCCTGGTCTCCTCTCTGTGTCTCTGACTGGGTTGTTATAACCCTCCCTGGTCTCCTCTCTGTGTCTCTGACTGGGTTGTTATAACCCTCCCTGGTCCCTTGTTATAATTGTTTCTCAGGAACTCGAAGAACAAAAGAAAGAACAGACATGGGAACAGAGGAGAAGTAAGTGACAGTAGAGACAGAGCCTAATTTGCATTAAATTCATTCCATTCCCTTCTGAGCTATATTTAATCAGGGATTGGCCGCAGACCCGAGAGAGAGAGGTTTTATTTAGAAGTGTCCAGCCAGTCGCCACGGCCCCACGGCTCTCCTCTCCTCTCTGAGTCTAAATGATGTAAATGCAGAGCTGGGTGAGAGACGGAGTGGTGACCTCGTTATATAGAGGGGGATCAGCCCAATTAATCACACATCCTTTAGAGATGCTTAAAGCTAATGAATAGAGGGCCCAATCAGAGGCCCTGGTTCAGCCACTCATATGATTGTAGTGGGAGATCAGATGAAAGGACTGTGGATAAGGAAGCTACCGCTAACACAACGCTATTTCAAAGGGAACTACGCTAACACAATGCTAACCGCTAACACAACGCTAATTCAAAGGGAGCTACGCTAACACAATGCTAACCACTAACACAACGCTAATTCAAGGGGAGCTACACTAACACAATGCTAACCACTAACACAACGCTAATTCAAAGGGAGCTACGCTAACACAATGCTAACCGCTAACACAACGCTAATTCAAGGGGAGCTATGCTAACACAATGCTAACCACTAATACAACACTAATTCAAAGGGAGCTACGCTAACACAATGCTAACCACTAACACAACGCTAATTCAAAGGGAGCTACGCTAACACAATGCTAACCGCTAACACAACGCTAATTCAAGGGGAGCTACGCTAACACAATGCTAACCACTAACACAACACTAATTCAAAGGGAGCTACGCTAACACAATGCTAACCACTAACACAACGCTAATTCAAAGGGAGCTACGCTAACACAATGCTAACCACTAACACAACGCTAATTACATTTACATTTACATTTAAGTCATTTAGCAGACGCTCTTATCCAGAGCGACTTACAAATTGGTGCTTTCACCTTATGACATCCAGTGGAACAGCCACTTTACAATAGTGCATCTAAATCTTTTAAGGGGGGTGAGAAGGATTACTTTATCCTATCCTAGGTATTCCTTTAACAGAGGACTGCTGACACAATGCTAACCGCTAACACAACACGGCCAGATGAGTTTGTTCAGACAGTCAAAGGAGGCGGCTGCTTTTTAATAACCGTTTAAGCATTTTACTGCAAATGGCTGCGTGTCAAATTCCCCTTGAAGCAGAAAAGCACTAATGATCTATTAAGAACGGTCTCCTCTCCTGGAAATAATGATCCCCATTCACAACCTCCTAATACTGATGGACCACTGTAGGGATTAGGTTTTTAAAGTATTTTTGTTCATTTTAAAGGGATTATATATCATTGTGAAATGCTTTAGCAATGCTTTGGTTTAATTCTACATTTTGAAAACATTGTTTTTCAACCAAATTAATATGTTAACCCATTACAGTCTAAGCCCTATCTAAGAATTTGGCTTTACTGTTATTGGCACCTAAAACAAATGATTTTTACCGAGTTGCAGTTCATAGAAGGAAATCAGTCAATTGAAAACCATTCATTAGGCCCTCAGGTATGGAATTCACATGACTGGGCAGGGGCACAGCCATGGGTAGGCCTGGGAGGGCAAAGGCCCACCCACGGGGGAGCCCAGCCTGTCAGACTTTTATGGAAACATGTCAAGTGTTGGTCCCATGTTTCATGAGCTGAAATAAAAGATCCCACAAAGTTCCATACTCACAAAAAAGCGTATTTCTCTAAACCTGTGCACAAATTTGTTTCCATCCCTGGTCAGTGAGCATTTGATCCTTTACCAAGATAAGCCATCCACCTGACAGGTGTGGCACATTAAGAAGCACATTAAACAGCATGACCATTACACAGGTAGACCTTGTGCTGGAGACAACACAAGGTCACTGGAAAATGTGCAGTTTTGTCACACAGCACAATGCCACAGATGTGCAACTGGCTGAATGTACAATTTTCCACCAGAGCTGTTGCTTGATCATTTAATGTTAATTCATCTACGATAAGCCACCATCAACATCATTTTTGAGAATTTGGCAGTACGTCCAACCGGCCTCACAACCAAGCAACACCAGTTAACACCAGCTAAAACCAGGTATCAACATGTATTACCAGGTAACATCAGGTATCACCAGCTAAAACCAGCTAACACGAGCTAACACTAGCTAAAACCAGGTATCAACATGTATCACCAGGTAACACGAGCTAACACTAGCTAAAACCAGGTATCACCAGTTAAAACCAGCTAACACAAGCTAACACTAGCTAAAACCAGGTATCAACATGTATTACCAGGTAACATCAGGTATCACCAGGTATCACCAGGTAACACCAGCTAACACGAGCTAACACTAGCTAAAACCAGGTATCATCATGTATTACCAGGTAACATCAGGTATCACCAGCTAACACGAGCTAACACTAGCTAAAACCAGGTATCATCAGGTATCACCAGGTAACACCAAGTAACACCAGGTATCACCAGGTAGCACCAGCTAACACCAGCTAACACGAGCTAACACTACCTAAAACCAGGTATCATCAGGTATCACCAGGTAACACCAAGTAACACCAGGTATCACCAGGTAACACCAGCTAACACCAGCTAACACGAGCTAACACTAGCTAAAACCAGGTATCAACATGTATTACCAGGTAACATCAGGTATCACCAGGTATCACCAGGTATCATCATGTATTACCAGGTAACATCATGTATCACCAGGTAACACCATGTATCACCAGGTATCACCAGGTAACACCAGGTATCACCAGGTAACACCAGGTAACACCAGCTAACACGAGCTAACACTACCTAAAACCAGGTATCATCAGGTATCACCAGGTAACACCAAGTAACACCAGGTATCACCAGGTAACACCAGCTAACACGAGCTAACACTACCTAAAACCAGGTATCAACATGTATTACCAGGTAACATCAGGTATCACCAGGTAACACCAGGTAACACCAGGTATCATCATGTATTACCAGGTAACATCAGGTATCACCAGTTAAAACCAGCTAACACGAGCTAACACTAGCTAAAACCAGGTATCATCAGGTATCACCAGGTATCACCAGGTATCACCAGGTAACACGAGCTAACACTAGCTAAAACCAGGTATCATCAGGTATCACCAGGTAACACCAAGTAACACCAGGTATCACCAGGTAACACCAGCTAACACGAGCTAACACTAGCTAAAACCAGGTATCATCATGTATTACCAGGTAACATCAGGTATCACCAGGTAACACCAGGTATCATCATGTATTACCAGGTAACATCATGTATCACCAGGTATCACCAGGTAACACCAGCTAACACGAGCTAACACTATCTAAAACCAGGTATCATCATGTATTACCAGGTAACATCAGGTATCACCAGCTAACACGAGCTAACACTAGCTAAAACCAGGTATCATCAGGTATCACCAGGTAACACCAAGTAACACCAGGTATCACCAGGTAGCACCAGCTAACACCAGCTAACACGAGCTAACACTACCTAAAACCAGGTATCATCAGGTATCACCAGGTAACACCAAGTAACACCAGGTATCACCAGGTAACACCAGCTAACACCAGCTAACACGAGCTAACACTAGCTAAAACCAGGTATCAACATGTATTACCAGGTAACATCAGGTATCACCAGGTAACACCAGGTATCATCATGTATTACCAGGTAACATCATGTATCACCAGGTATCACCAGGTAACACCAGCTAACACGAGCTAACACTATCTAAAACCAGGTATCATCATGTATTACCAGGTAACATCAGGTATCACCAGCTAACACGAGCTAACACTAGCTAAAACCAGGTATCATCAGGTATCACCAGGTAACACCAAGTAACACCAGGTATCACCAGGTAGCACCAGCTAACACCAGCTAACACGAGCTAACACTACCTAAAACCAGGTATCATCAGGTATCACCAGGTAACACCAAGTAACACCAGGTATCACCAGGTAACACCAGCTAACACCAGCTAACACGAGCTAACACTAGCTAAAACCAGGTATCAACATGTATTACCAGGTAACATCAGGTATCACCAGGTATCACCAGGTATCATCATGTATTACCAGGTAACATCATGTATCACCAGGTAACACCAGGTATCACCAGGTATCACCAGGTAACACCAGGTATCACCAGGTAACACCAGCTAACACGAGCTAACACTACCTAAAACCAGGTATCATCAGGTATCACCAGGTAACACCAAGTAACACCAGGTATCACCAGGTAACACCAGCTAACACGAGCTAACACTACCTAAAACCAGGTATCAACATGTATTACCAGGTAACATCAGGTATCACCAGGTAACACCAGGTAACACCAGGTATCATCATGTATTACCAGGTAACATCAGGTATCACCAGTTAAAACCAGCTAACACGAGCTAACACTAGCTAAAACCAGGTATCATCAGGTATCACCAGGTATCACCAGGTATCACCAGGTAACACGAGCTAACACTAGCTAAAACCAGGTATCATCAGGTATCACCAGGTAACACCAAGTAACACCAGGTATCACCAGGTAACACCAGCTAACACGAGCTAACACTAGCTAAAACCAGGTATCATCATGTATTACCAGGTAACATCAGGTATCACCAGGTAACACCAGGTATCATCATGTATTACCAGGTAACATCATGTATCACCAGGTATCACCAGGTATCACCAGGTATCACCAGCTAACAAGTGCTAACACTAGCTAAAACCAGGTATCATCATGTATTACCAGGTAACATCAGGTATCACCAGGTATCACCAGGTATCACCAGGTATCACCAGCTAACAAGTGCTAACACTAGCTAAAACCAGGTATCATCATGTAACACCAAGTAACACCAGGTATCACCAGGTATCACCAAGTATCACCAGCTAACAAGTGCTAACACAAGCTAACACCAGGGCACACCAAGTAACACCAGCTAACATCAGGTATTACCAGCTAACACCAGCTAACATCAGCTTACATCAGGTAACACCAAGTAACACCAGGTATCACCAGCTAACACGAGCTAACACCAGTTAACACCAGATATCACCAGCTAACACCAGGGCACACCAAGTGACACCAGGTAACACCAGGTATCACCAGCTAACACCAAGTAACATCAGCTAACACCAGGTAACACAAGCTAACAACAGGTATCACCAGCTAACACCAGGTAACACCAGCTAAGAGCAGGTAACACCAGCTAACACCAGCTAACACCAAGTAACATCAGCTAACACCAGGTAACACCAGCTAAGACCAGGTAACACCAGCTAACAACTGCTAACACAAGCTAACACCAAGTAACACAAGCTAACACCAGCTAACACCAAGTAACACCAGCTAACACCAGCTAACACCAAGTAACACCAGCTAAGACCTGCAAACACCAGGTAAGACCAGCTAACACAAAGTAACACCAGCTAACAGCAGCTAACACCAAGTAACACCTGCTAACACCAAGTAACACCAGCTAACACCAAGTAACCACAGGTAACACCAGTTAAGACCAGCTAACACAAAGTAACACCAGCTAACACCAGCTAACACGAGGTAACACCAGCTAACACGAGGTAACACCAGGTAACACCAGCTATCACCAGCTAACACCAGGTAAGGTACAACATAAAGGAGAAAGGGAGTGGAAAGACACAAACACAAACACCAGAGAGGAGAAAACCACCAGGAACAGAATTGAGGCCAAAGCCCATTTGGCGGTAATGAAATTAATTTGTCACCCTATTGTCTGGAACAAAAGAGCTAATTGAAATGAACCTGCCTCTTGTCTGTCTTCGGCACCTTAAATATTCTCTAAGATATGCTGATTCTTACTGAGCCTGAATTATTCAGATGCCAATCCTGGAAAGCAGGAGGGCACAACAGAGGAGAGGACACATGGAGTGTGTTTAGAACAGGATTCTTTAGAGAGGATGTATTCATTCAAATCACAATACTTTATTTACGGACAATTTATCAGGACGCAGTATATTCAAGCAGTCCTCTAAAATGATCATGTCCCACTTATGAGACAATTAGCACTCATACAGATGAATTAATCAAAAGGACTTTCTGTAGAAGAAAACTAACATATTTGAGACATGTAGTGTTCATATACATTGATTACAGTCTCGTATCGCTTTGGTACTATTTTCACAAGTATCTGGTACAATTTCCCAACCCCTTTTTTAGGGGGTGGATCAGATTGAATATAGCAGATAGATTGTAGTTCCATCAATGTAATTGTCTGCATCTCTTCCAATCCCCCACATTGTTTTGGCGCACGCACGCACGCACGCACACACGCACACGCACACACACACACACACACACACACACACACACACACACACACACACACACACACACACACACACACACACACACATACATACATACATACATACATACACACACAGTTGAAGTCGGAAGTTTACATACACCTTAGCCAAATACATTTACACTCAGTTTTTCAAAATTCCTGACATTTAATCCTAGTAAAAATTCTCTGTTTTAGGTCAGTTAGGATCACCACTTTATTTTAAGATGTGAAATGTCAGAATAACAGCAGAGAGAATGATTTATTTCAGATTTGATTTCTTTCATCACATTTCCAGTGGGTCAGAAGTTGACATACACAATTAGTGTTTGGTGGCATTGCCTTTAAATTATTTAACTTGGGTCAAACGTTTCGGGTAGACTTCTACAAGCTTCCCACAATAAGTTGGGTGAATTTTGGCCCATTCCTCCTGACAGAGCTGGTGTAACTGAGTCAGGCTTGTAAGCCTCCTTGCTCGCAAACACATTTTCAGTTCTTCCCAAAAATGTTCTATAGGATTGAGGTCAGTGCTTTGTGATGGACACTCCAATACCTTGACGATGTTGTCCTTAACCATTTTGCCACAACTTTATAAATATGCTTGGGGTCATTGTCCATTTAGAAGACCCATTTGCGACCAAGGTTTAACTTCCTGACTCATGTCTTGAGATGCTTCAATATATCCACATTAATTTTCCTTCCTCATGTTGTCATCTATTTTGTGAAGAGTACCTGTCCCTCCTGCAGCAAAGCACCCTCACAACATCATACTGCCATGCCCGTGCTTCACGGTTGGGATGGTGTTCTTCAGCTTGCAAGCCTCCCCATTATTCCTGAAAATATAATGGTGGTAATTATGGCCAAACAGTTCTATTTTTGTTTCATCAGACCAGGGGACATTTCTCCAAAAAGTATGATCTTTGTCCCCATGTGTAGTTGCAAACCGTAGTATGGCTTTTTTATGGCAGTTTTGATCCAGTGGCTTCTTCCTTGCTGAGAGGCCTTTCAGGTTATGTCGATATAGGACTCGTTTTACTGTGGATATAGATACTTTTGTACCTGTTTCCTTCAGCATCTTCACAAGGTCCTTTCCTGTTGTTCTGGGATTGATTTGCACTTTTCTCACCAAAGTACGTTCATTTTTAGGACACAGAACGCGTCTCCTTCCTGAGTGGAATGACGGCTGCATGGTCCCATGGTGTTTATACTTGCATACTATTGTTTGTACAGATGAACGTGGTACATTCAGGCGTTTGGAAATTGCTCCCAAGGATGACCCAGACTTATAGAAGTTTTGGCAGATTTTTTTGGTTTTCCCATGATGTCAAGCAAAGAGGCACTGAGTTTGAAAGTAGGCATTGAAATACATCCTCAGGTACACCTCCAATTGACTCAAATAATGTTAATTAGCCTATCACAAACTTCTAAAACCATGATATCATTTTCTGGAATTTTCCAAGCTGTTTAAAGTACAGTCAACTTAGTGTATGTAATCTTCTGACCCACTGGAATTGTGATACAGTGAATTGAGAGAAATAATAAGAGAAATAATCAGTCTGTAAACAATTGCAGAAAAAATGACTTGTCTCATGCACAAAGTAGATGTCCTAACCAACTTGCCAAAATTATAGTTTCTTAACAAGAAAATTTGTGGAGTGGTTGAAAAACATTTACATTACATTTACATTTAAGTCATTTAGCAGACGCTCTTATCCAGAGCGACTTACAAATTGGTGCATTCACCTTATGACATCCAGTGGAACAGTAAAAACGAGTTTTAATGACTCCAACCTAAGTGTATGTAAACTTCAGACTTCAACTGTACATACATACATATACATACATATATTTACACATATCTTCTTTAAAAAAATATGTTCCTCTATTACTTTCTATTACACCTTACTCCTCTATTACACCTTGCGGGCTGCCGCAGAATTCTATGGCACGTTATTTTAACTGCCATTGTTTCCATTAATGCTAGTTAGTGCTAGTTTAACCAGCTTAGGGCATCTTTAAGAAGTATTTGATAGCCTTCTATATTGGCTGGACTAGAACATGTAAAACCTTTTTTTTGCAAGAACATAGTACATGGGATTGATTTTAAGAAATGTAGCTTAATTAAATACAAAACACAAAACCCTCAGGGTTTCCGTTAGGATGGAACGGAAAATATCGCGCTGTACAACGTGATGGTCGTAAGTAGGCTATAGTACTAAGAGCATAACATTTCCACACCCTAATTGTAGTCTAATCAATACTCAAACGGAGATGCAATGAAAACAGTGGCCTATGACAAAAACACACAAATGCTGCATACATTAAAAATATATAAGACCTACACCACTTTTAACCTCTCTAGGGTATGTGGGATGCTAGCGTCCCACCTGGCCAACATCCAGTGAGATTGCAGAGCTCCAAATTCAAATACAGAAATACTCATTATGAAAAATTTAGAAAAGATACAACTATTTTACATCGGTTTAAAGATGAACTTCTTGTGAATCCAACCACGGTGTCAGATTTAAAAAATGCTTTACAGGGAAAGCATACCTTACAATTATTTGAGAACATAGCACAGCAGACAAATCATTTCAAACAGTAACCAGCCAAGTAGAAGAGTTACACAAGTCAGAAATAGAGATAAAATTAATCACTTACCTTTGATGATCTTCATATGGTTGCACACAGAAGACATTCATTTATTCAATAAATGTTCTTTTTGTTCGATAATGTCTCTCTTTATTTCCAAAAACCTCAGTTTTGTTTGCAGTTTTTCTTCAGTAATCCACAGGCTCAAAAGCAGTCACAACAGGCAGACAAAAAAAAAATCTAAATTGTATCCGTAAAGTTCATAGAAACATGTCAAACGATGTTTATATTCAATCCTCAGGTTGTTTTAGCCTAAATACTTCAACCGGACAATAACGTTGTCAATATAAAAGGTAAACCAGAAAGCCACTCTCTCAGTCAGAAGACATGAAAAAGCTCTGTGACACGGCCACTCATTCAGACTGCTCTTACTCCCTCATGTTTCAGAATACAAGCCTGAAACTATTTCTAAAGACTGTTGACGTCTAGTGGAAGGCATAGGAACTGCATCCAAGATGGCGTAGCAGTCAGACGTCTAGTGGAAGGCATAGGAACTGCATCCAAGATGGCGTAGCAGTCAGACGTCTAGTGGAAGGCATAGGAACTGCATCCAAGATGGCGTAGCAGTCAGACGTCTAGTGGAAGGCATAGGAACTGCATCCAAGATGGCGTAGTAGTCAGACGTCTAGTGGAAGGCATAGGAACTGCAATTTGAGTCCTAAATCAATGGATACTGTAATGGCATTGAATAGAAAACTACAACAAACAAAAAACTACAACTTCCTGAATGGATTTTTCTCAGGTTTTCGCCTGCCAAATCAGTTATGTTATACTCACAGACATATTTTAACAGTTGTGGAAACTTTAGAGTGTTTTCTATCCAAATCGGCTAATTATATGCATAACCTATCTTCTGGGCCTGAGTAGAAGGCAGTTTAATTTGGGCACGCTTTTCATCCAAAATTCCAAATGCTGCCCCCTACCCTCGAGAAGTTAACAGCACATTACTCAACACTAGCGAGACTCATGTCGCCTACGGTAGGCCTACAGTATATCTAAACGTATTTTTTTCAATGACACGCCTCTCCACCAATAATTATATTTAGAGATTAGGAGGATTCTAAATTCTAAATTAATATCAATTAGTATATTTGAGTTTAACCACAATATTTGTTGGAAATTTGTTCTGTCTTTTCTGGTAGATTAAATTGAAATACAACCAACTTTCTATGGATTATTTTACAATAGCGATATTTGGGAGATGATTTCCTTTTCAAATAACTGAAAGTGAGAGGTTGTACTCTGAATAAAGGGAAAAAGGCCATTCTTGAACAAAGGGTGAGACATTCTTACTAATTTGCCAGAGAACCAGTTTGGATTTAAGTATAACTTCTGTATGACTGAAGCCTTTAGTGAGGTCTAATGCTTTAATATTTAAACATTTCTGCCGTCTGAATTCACATTCATTTTATAATTTTTTTATAAAAACAAACCTGTTCGCTAGGTGTAGCCAAGACCATAAGCAAATAAACTGGTAAATAACAGAATAGTTAATCAGGGTAAACTGGTATATAACAGAAGAGTTAATCAGGGTAAACTGGTATATAACTAAAGAGTTAATCAGGGTAAACTAGTATATAACAGAAGAGTTAATCAGGGTAAACTGGTATATAACTAAAGAGTTAATGAGGGTAAACTGGTATATAACAGAAGAGTAAATCAGGGTAAACTGGTATATAACTAAAGAGTCAGGGTAATGTCACACCCTGGCCATAGATAGGCTTTTATTCTCTATTTTTGTAAGGCCAGGGTGTGACTGGAGTGGGCATTCTAGTTTCTTTATTCCTATGTTTTCTGTTTCTATGTTTTTGCCGGGTATGGTTCTCAATCAGGAACAGCTCTCTATCGTTGTCTCTGATTTGGAATCAGACTTAAGCAGCCTGTTTAGCCATGTTAGTTGTGGGTAGTTGACTTTGTTAGTGGCCTATATAACCCTAGTAAGCTTCACGTTCGTTTAGTTGCTTGTTTTTGTTGGCGACATTCACAATAAAAAGAAATGTACGCTCACCACCCTGCACCTTGGTCCGGTCATTTCCCTGACAGAACTACCCACCACAAACGGACCAAGCAGTGTGGTAAGGAGCTCTGGACATGGGAGGACAACGTGAATGGGAAAGGATCCTGGACGTGGGAGGAGATCCTGGCAGGAAAGGATCGCCTGCCGTGGGAGCAGGTGGAAGCAGCGAGGAAGGCGGAGGCAGCGAGTAAAAGGGTCCAGGATTAGACAGGGTCACGGCTGGCACGAAAGACCGGGAGGCCACTCCAAAAAATGTTTTGGGGGGCACACAAGGATATTGGCTGAGAGGTTGGAGACCTGAGCCAACTCCTCGTGCTTACCATAGGGAGTGTGGTACTGGTCAAGCACCGTGTTATGCAGTGGAGTGCACAGCATCTCCAGTGCATGTTCACAGCCCTGTGCGCTACATTCCAGCTCCCCGCATCGGCCGGGCTAGAGTGGGCATCCAGCCAGGACGAATGGTGCCGGCTCAGCGCATCTGGCCGCCAGTGCTTCTCTACGGCCCAGGATATCTTGTACCGGCTCTGCGCACTGCGTCTCCAGTGCGTCTGCACAGCCCAGTGCGTCCTGTGCCAGCGCCCCGCATTTGCCGGGCGAAAATAACCATCCAGCCAGGAAGGGTTGTGCCATCTCTATGCTCGGGATCTCCAGTGCGCCTCCACGGCCAAGTGTATCAAGTGCCTACTTCAAGAACCAAGCCTCCAGTATGTCTCCCCAGCCTGGTGAGTCCTGTGTCTGCTCCCAGAACCAAGCCTCCAGTATGTCTCCCCAGCCTGGTGAGTCCTGTGTCTGCTCCCAGAACCAAGCCTCCTGTATGTCTCCCCAGCCTGGTGAGTCCTGTGTCTGCTCCCAGAACCAGGCCTCTTGTATGTCTCCCCAGCCTGGTGAGTCCTGTGTCTGCTCCCAGAACCAATCCTCCAGTATGTCTCCCCAGCCTGGTGAGTCCTGTGTCTGCTCCCAGAACCAGGCCTCCTGTATGTCTCCCCAGCCTGGTGAGTCCTGTGTCTGCTCCCAGAACCAAGCCTCCTGTATGTCTCCCCAGCCTGGTGAGTCCTGTGTCTGCTCCCAGAACCAAGCCTCCAGTATGTCTCCCCAGCCTGGTGAGTCCTGTGTCTGCTCCCAGAACCAAGCCTCCTGTATGTCTCCCCAGCCTGGTGAGTCCTGTGTCTGCTCCCAGAACCAGGCCTCCTGTATGTCTCCCCAGCCTGGTGAGTCCTGTGTCTGCTCCCAGAACCAGGCCTCCTGTATGTCTCCCCAGCCTGGTGAGTCCTGTGTCTGCTCCCAGAACCAGGCCTCTTGTATGTCTCCCCAGCCTGGTGAGTCCTGTGCCTGCTACCAGAACCAAGCCTCCAGTATGTCTCCCCAGCCTGGTGAGTCCTGTGTCTGCTCCCAGAACCAGGCCTCCTGTATGTCTCCCCAGCCTGGTGAGTCCTGTGTCTGCTCCCAGAACCAAGCCTCCTGTATGTCTCCCCAGCCTGGTGAGTCCTGTGTCTGCTCCCAGAACCAAGCCTCCAGTATGTCTCCCCAGCCTGGTGAGTCCTGTGTCTGCTCCCAGAACCAAGCCTCCAGTATGTCTCCCCAGCCTGGTGAGTCCTGTGTCTGCTCCCAGAACCAAGCCTCCAGTATGTCTCCCCAGCCTGGTGAGTCCTGTGCCTGCTCCCAGAACCAAGCCTCCAGTATGTCTCCCCAGCCTGGTGAGTCCTGTGTCTGCTCCCAGAACCAAGCCTCCAGTATGTCTCCCCAGCCTGGTGAGTCCTGTGCCTGCTCCCAGAACCAAGCCTCCAGTATGTCTCCCCAGCCTGGTGAGTCCTGTGTCTGCTCCCAGAACCAAGCCTCCAGTATGTCTCCCCAGCCTGGTGAGTCCTGTGCCTGCTCCCAGAACCAAGCCTCCAGTATGTCTCCCCAGCCTGGTGAGTCCTGTGTCTGCTCCCAGAACCAAGCCTCCAGTATGTCTCCCCAGCCTGGTGAGTCCTGTGTCTGCTCCCAGAACCAAGCCTTCAGTATGTCTCCCCAGCCTGGTGAGTCCTGTGTCTGCTCCCAGAACCAAGCCTCCTGTATGTCTCCCCGGCCTGGTGAGTCCTGTGTCTGCTCCCAGAACCAAGCCTTCAGTATGTCTCCCCAGCCTGGTGAGTCCTGTGTCTGCTCCCAGAACCAATCCTCCAGTATGTCTCCCCAGCCTGGTGAGTCCTGTGTCTGCTCCCAGAACCAGGCCTCCTGTATGTCTCCCCAGCCTGGTGAGTCCTGTGTCTGCTCCCAGAACCAGGCCTCCTGTATGTCTCCCCAGCCTGGTGAGTCCTGTGTCTGCTCCCAGAACCAGGCCTCCTGTATGTCTCCCCAGCCTGGTGAGTCCTGTGGCAGCTCCACGTACCTGGCTGCTCACTCCAGTGATGATCCATGGCCCGAAGCCTCCAGTGATGATCCATGGCCCGAAGCCTCCAGTGATGATCCATGGCACGAAGCCTCCAGTGATGATCCATGGCCCGAAGCCTCCAGTGATGATTCATGGCCCGAAGCCTCCAGTGATGATCCATGGCACGAAGCCTCCAGTGATGATCCATGGCACGAAGCCTCCAGTGATGATCCATGGCACGAAGCCTCCAGTGATGATCCATGGCCCGAACCCTCCAGTGATGATCCATGGCACGAAGCCTCCAGTGATGATCCATGGCACGAAGCCTCCAGTGATGATCCATGGCACGAAGCCTCCAGTGATGATCCATGGTACGAAGCCTCCAGTGATGATCCATGGCCCGAAGCCTCCAGTGATGATCCATGGCCCGAAGCCTCCAGTGATGATCCATGGCCCGAAGTCTCCAGTGATGATCCATGGCCCGAAGCCTCCAGTGATGATCCATGGCCCGAAGCCTCCAGTGATGATCCATGGCCCGAAGCCTCCAGTGATGATCCATGGCACGAAGCCTCCAGTGATGATCCATGGCCCGAAGCCTCCAGTGATGATCCATGGCCCGAAGCCTCCAGTGATGATCCATGGCCCGAAGCCTCCAGTGATGATCCATGGCCCGAAGCCTCCGGTGATGATCCATGGCACGAAGCCTCCAGTGATGATCCATGGCACGAAGCCTCCGGTGATGATCCATGGCACGAAGCCTCCAGTGATGATCCATGGCACAAAGCCTCCAGTGATGATACATGAGGCATACCTGATGGTCGTATGAGGCATACCTGACAGATACTTGGAGAATCACCTTGACATGCAAGGCCTGCCAGCTTCTCAGCCAGCCTCAATAACATAACACCTGAACATTGGACTAAACATTCCTCAGACAGTAGAGGGTTGTGACTGAGTTTTGCTTGGCACCAGCTAGTAGCTACAACTGATCTGTTCCTTCAGAAGGGAGGAAAAAACAGCTAATAGCTACAACTGATCTGTTCCTTCAGACTGAAGGTAAACACAGCTAGGAGCTACAACTGATATGTTCCTTCAGACTGAAGGTAAACACAGCTAATAGCTACAACTGATCTGTTCCTTCAGACTGAAGGTAAACACAGCTAGGAGCTACAACTGATATGTTCCTTCAGACTGAAGGTAAACACAGCTAGGAGCTACAACTGATCTGTTCCTTCAGACTGAAGGTAAACACAGCTAATAGCTACAACTGATCTGTTCCTTCAGAAGGGAGGTAAACACAGCTAGGAGCTACAACTGATCTGTTCCTTCAGACTGAAGGTAAACACAGCTAGGAGCTACAACTGATCTGTTCCTTCAGAAGGGAGGTAAACACAGCTAGGAGCTACAACTGATCTGTTCCTTCAGAAGGGAGGTAAACACAGCTAGTAGCTACACCTGATCTGTTCTTTCAGAAGGGAGGTAAACACAGCTAGGAGCTACAACTGATCTGTTCCTTCAGACTGAAGGTAAACACAGCTAGGAGCTACAACTGATCTGTTCCTTCAGGAGGGAGGAAAACACAGCTAGGAGCTACAACTGATCTGTTCCTTCAGACTGAAGGTAAACACAGCTAGGAGCTACAACTGATCTGTTCCTTCAGAAGGGAGGAAAACACAGCTAGTAGCTACAACTGATCTGTTCCTTCAGAAGGGAGGAAAACACAGCTAATAGCTACAACTGATCTGTTCCTTCAGAAGGGAGGAAAACACAGCTAGGAGCTACAACTGATCTGTTCCTTCAGAAGGGAGGAAAACACAGCTAGTAGCTACAACTGATCTGTTCCTTCAGAAGGGAGGAAAACACAGCTAATAGCTACAACTGATCTGTTCCTTCAGAAGGGAGGAAAACACAGCTAGGAGCTACAACTGATCTGTTCCTTCAGAAGGGAGGTAAACACAGCTAGGAGCTACAACTGATCTGTTCCTTCAGACTGAAGGTAAACACAGCTAGGAGCTACAACTGATCTGTTCCTTTAGACTGAAGGTAAACACAGCTAGGAGCTACAACTGATCTGTTCCTTCAGACTGAAGGTAAACACAGCTAGGATATACAACTGATCTGTTCCTTCAGACTGAAGGTAAACACAGCTAGTAGCTACAACTGATCTGTTCCTTCAGACTGAAGGTAAACACAGCTAGTAGCTACAACTGATCTGTTCCTTCAGACTGAAGGTAAACACAGCTAGGAGCTACAACTGATCTGTTCCTTCAGACTGAAGGTAAACACAGCTAGGAGCTACAACTGATCTGTTCCTTCAGACTGAAGGTAAACACAGCTAACAGCTACAACTGATCTGTTCTTTCAGACTGAAGGTAAACACAGCTAGGAGCTACAACTGATCTGTTCTTTCAGAAGGGAGGAAAACACAGCTAATAGCTACAACTGATCTGTTCCTTCAGACTGAAGGAAAACACAGCTAGGAGCTACAACTGATCTGTTCCTTCAGAAGGGAGGAAAACACAGCTAGGAGCTACAACTGATCTGTTCCTTCAGAAGGGAGGAAAACACAGCTAATAGCTACAACTGATCTGTTCCTTCAGAAGGGAGGTAAACACAGCTAGTAGCTACAACTGATCTGTTCCTTCAGACTGAAGGTAAACACAGCTAGGAGCTACACCTGATCTGTTCCTTCAGAAGGGAGGAAAACACAGCTAGGAGCTACAACTGATCTGTTCCTTCAGACTGAAGGTAAACACAGCTAGGAGCTACAACTGATCTGTTCCTTCAGAAGGGAGGTAAACACAGCTAGGAGCTACAACTGATCTGTTCCTTCAGACTGAAGGTAAACACAGCTAGGAGCTACAACTGATCTGTTCCTTCAGAAGGGAGGTAAACACAGCTAGGAGCTACAACTGATCTGTTCCTTCAGAAGGGAGCTAGTAAAGAAGGGAGGTAAACAGCTAGGAGCTACAACTGATCTGTTCCTTCAGACTGAAGGTAAACACAGCTAGGAGCTACAACTGATCTGTTCCTTCAGAAGGGAGGTAAACACAGCTAGGAGCTACAACTGATCTGTTCCTTCAGAAGGGAGGTAAACACAGCTAGTAGCTACACCTGATCTGTTCTTTCAGAAGGGAGGTAAACACAGCTAGGAGCTACAACTGATCTGTTCCTTCAGACTGAAGGTAAACACAGCTAGGAGCTACAACTGATCTGTTCCTTCAGGAGGGAGGAAAACACAGCTAGGAGCTACAACTGATCTGTTCCTTCAGACTGAAGGTAAACACAGCTAGGAGCTACAACTGATCTGTTCCTTCAGAAGGGAGGAAAACACAGCTAGTAGCTACAACTGATCTGTTCCTTCAGAAGGGAGGAAAACACAGCTAATAGCTACAACTGATCTGTTCCTTCAGAAGGGAGGAAAACACAGCTAGGAGCTACAACTGATCTGTTCCTTCAGAAGGGAGGAAAACACAGCTAGTAGCTACAACTGATCTGTTCCTTCAGAAGGGAGGAAAACACAGCTAATAGCTACAACTGATCTGTTCCTTCAGAAGGGAGGAAAACACAGCTAGGAGCTACAACTGATCTGTTCCTTCAGAAGGGAGGTAAACACAGCTAGGAGCTACAACTGATCTGTTCCTTCAGACTGAAGGTAAACACAGCTAGGAGCTACAACTGATCTGTTCCTTCAGACTGAAGGTAAACACAGCTAATAGCTACAACTGATCTGTTCCTTCAGAAGGGAGGTAAACACAGCTAGGAGCTACAACTGATCTGTTCCTTCAGAAGGGAGGTAAACACAGCTAGGAGCTACAACTGATCTGTTCCTTCAGAAGGGAGGTAAACACAGCTAGGAGCTACAACTGATCTGTTCCTTCAGAAGGGAGGAAAACACAGCTAATAGCTACAACTGATCTGTTCCTTCAGAAGGGAGGTAAACACAGCTAGGAGCTACAACTGATCTGTTCCTTCAGACTGAAGGTAAACACGGCTAGGAGCTATAACTGATCTGTTCCTTCAGAAGGGAGGTAAACACAGCTAGGAGCTACAACTGATCTGTTCCTTCAGACTGAAGGTAAACACAGGTTAGGAGCTACACCTGATCTGTTCCTTCAGAAGGGAGGTAAACACAGCTAGTAGATACAACTGATCTGTTCCTTCAGAAGGGAGGTAAACACAGCTAGTAGATACAACTGATCTGTTCCTTCAGACTGAAGGTAAACACAGCTAGGAGCTACAACTGATCTGTTCCTTCAGAAGGGAGGTAAACACAGCTAGTAGATACAACTGATCTGTTCCTTCAGAAGGGAGGAAAACACAGCTAATAGCTACAACTGATCTGTTCCTTCAGAAGGGAGGTAAACACAGCTAGGAGCTACAACTGATCTGTTCCTTCAGACTGAAGGTAAACACGGCTAGGAGCTATAACTGATCTGTTCCTTCAGAAGGGAGGTAAACACAGCTAGGAGCTACAACTGATCTGTTCCTTCAGACTGAAGGTAAACACGGCTAGGAGCTACACCTGATCTGTTCCTTCAGAAGGGAGGTAAACACAGCTAGTAGATACAACTGATCTGTTCCTTCAGAAGGGAGGTAAACACAGCTAGTAGATACAACTGATCTGTTCCTTCAGACTGAAGGTAAACACAGCTAGGAGCTACAACTGATCTGTTCCTTCAGAAGGGAGGTAAACACAGCTAGTAGATACAACTGATCTGTTCCTTCAGAAGGGAGGAAAACACAGCTAGGAGCTACAACTGATCTGTTCCTTCAGACTGGAGGAAAGCAACATATCACTGTTTTCTTCCTGACACAACAGACCTGCCTCTTTTTTCCCAGTGTTTCCTGACGTGCTGCCTGTTTTCACCTTTCACCTGTCTGTTTTCTAGGCGTTTTATTTCCTGCTGAAAGGTCTCAGTGGTCCTCAGATCTGACGTGATGAGAAGGATGAGTGGAAGGGAGGAGAGGTGGAAAGGAGGGACTCAGAGGGGTTTCATGGCACACACAAATGGATATTGTTTTTGACATCTTGTGAAGTTGTCTCTATCCGTGGTACCTAGGGGGAGGACCGGCCCTGCCAGGCCCTTGCTCTCAGCCCACCTGCATTTTTAATGTTCTGCCAAACAAATGCAGGGCAGCATGATGTTGTCACCTTGGCATATTTTATCACTGATCAAACATTAGTCGGCAGCTGTTGTAAACGTGTAACTGTCTCATCAGCAGCGGCAGCGGCCTCAGAAGCATGTCTGCTACCCAGCTGGCTTTCTCTCCTCTCCGAGCCTCTCAGAGCCGAGAGCTGTGCTAGCTGCCTCTATTTAAAAGCCTTTCTCTCCTCTCCGAGCCTCTCAGAGCCGAGAGCTGCGCTAGCTGCCTTTGTTTAAAATACTTTTTCTCCTGTAGAGATTTCTACCCGCTCGCTTTGTGTCCTTGGGCTGTTAATCTGTCTGTTGAAATGTGATGCATCTATCTGCTTATAGAAAATAACAGGAAATATTTGTTCATCTTTTGGGATGTCTTAAAAAATTATTTTGGACTGTTTAAAAAAAGGAATGCTGCTGTCAGAATCACTTCAAATACCCGGTGTAGCGCTCACAGAATTTCACAACCTGTTTTGGAGTGCAACATATACCTGGTTGCATCTGCAATGTTTAATTCTAAACCGAATAAATTATAACTTCCCTCTCAGATGTCCTACAATGAGTAAAAACAACCAAGAATGTGGGAGAAACATTTTCTGTGTTTTGACACAACATATTTTTATTTTACAAAATGGGGCTTGTATATTCCAATTTCTCTGCTATATTTATTTGGAATAGTCTACAGTACCTTCAGTATACAGCAGTGGAGGCTGATGAGAGGAGAATGGCTCAAAATAATGTCCGGAACAACACAAATGGAATGGCATCAGACACCTGGAAACCATGGGTTTGACGTATTTGATACCATTCCACGTTTTCAGCTCCAGTCATTACCATGAGCCCGTTCTCCCCATTACCATGAGCCAGTTCACCCCATTACCATGAGCCCGTTCTCCCCATTACCATGAGGCCGTTCTCCCCATTACCATGAGCCAGTTCTCCCCATTACCATGAGCCCGTTCTCCCCATTACCATTCTCCCCATTACCATGAGCCCGTTCTCCCCATTACCATGAGCCCGTTCTCCCCATTACCATGAGCCCGTTCTCCCCATTACCATGAGCCCGTTCTCCCCATTACCATGAGCCCGTTCTCCCCATTACCATGAGCCCGTTCTCCTCATTACCATGAGCCCGTTCTCCCCATTACCATGAGCCCGTTCTCCCCATTACCATGAGCCCGTTCTCCCCCATTTCTCCCCACCATGAGCCCGTTCTCCCCATTACCATGAGCCCGTTCTCCCCATTACCATGAGCCCGTTCTCACCATTACCATGAGCCCGTTCTCCCCATTACCATGAGCCCGTTCTCTCCATTACCATGAGCCGTTCTCGCCATTACCATGAGCCCGTTCTCCCCATTACCATGAGCCCGTTCTCCCCATTACCATGAGCCCGTTCTCCCCATTACCATGAGCCCGTTCTCCCCATTACCATGAGCCCGTTCTCCCAATTACCATGAGCCCGTTCTCCCCATTACCATGAGCCCGTTCTCCCCAATTAAGGTGCCACCAACCTCCTGTGGAATACATACACTCTTTCACTGCCACGCACACAATTGGATGTGTTACATTATGTGTTACTGGTAATTTGAATAACTTTATATTTAGAATTAAAGTGATATAGTGAGTACAGTCAGGCTGAATGAACACTCACCATAAAGTCTAACATTCTGTTGAGGGCCACAACACAAAAAATTATCAGTTCAATCAGAAATAGTAGACTCTTGGAAAACAAATCTGCCAAGGATTTTAATGTGAAAATTGTAAGAATACATGTGTATTATACATGTATATTGGAGGTAAAGCATCACTCCAAACCAAAAATAAATATTTGATTGGTTCATTTAATATGTGAAAACCTCCAGTGGATGCTGCTGTAATTGCTTGCGACAGGGTGTCTCTGTCTCACAAAGCCAGAGGTTTGGACGGCTCACTGGAGGATTTACCTTTGGCAGCCGCTAAATTATTTTGATTTCTCATTTATTTTTGACACCGGCACACGATGAGTCCCCCAGCAAAGTGCCTTGTTGGCAATGATTGATTACCCAATTTCTAATTAAAACTGATCCAATCACTTATGATGCACAGTGAGACAAACTAACTGAAGTGAACTGTCAGCACATTGATTGATGATCCCACCAATCCTGACTTTGTTTGTACTAATGTTCAGATGCTTGTTACCAGCTGCAAAGCTACCTAGGACAATGCTGTCTGTCAGTCTACAACCTCTACACCCTGTCACAACAAACACCTCTTTCTGAGGGGGAATGTATTCTGAGGGACAGAGAGAGATTTGTTGGGTTGCTGGCCCTATTAAAGTTGGACACTCGTCCATGGCCCCGGGCCCAGGGCAGAGTAAAGTGGGATGTGAGGAGAGGAGCACTGCATCATGACTGAAACCCCCAGGATGACAGATGAAACAGCCAGGTTTCTAAACACCAAAAACCCCTTGTTTAAACACTAGCCACCCCTTCTATCTTCTATTCACCCCTTCTATCTTGTAAAGACTACCCACCCCTTCCATCTTTTATTCACCCCTTCTATCTTGTAAAGACTACCCACCCCTTCTATCTTCTATTCACCCCTTCTATCTTGTAAAGACTACCCACCCCTTCTATCTTCTATTCACCCCTTCTATCTTGTAAAGACTACCCACCCCTTCTATCTTCTATTCACCCCTTCTATCTTGTAAAGACTACCCACCCCTTCTATCTTCTATTCACCCCTTCTATCTTGTAAAGACTACCCACCCCTTCTATCTTCTATTCACCCCTTCTATCTTCTATTCACCCCTTCTATCTTCTATTCACCCCTTCTATCTTATATTTACCCCTTCTATCTTGTAAAGACTACCCACCCCTTCTATCTTATATTCACCCCTTCTATCTTATATTCACCCCTTCTATCTTGTAAAGACCACCCACCCCTTCTATCTTCTATTCACCCCTTCTATCTTGTAAAGACCACCCACCCCTTCTATCTTCTATTCACCCGTTCTATCTTGTAAAGACTACCCACCCCTTCTATCTTCTATTCACCCCTTCTATCTTGTAAAGACTACCCACCCCTTCTATCTTCTATTCACCCCTTCTATCTTCTATTCGCCCCTTCTATCTTGTAAAGACTACCCACCCCTTCTATCTTCTATTCACCCCTATCTTCTATTCACCCCTTCTATCTTGTAAAGACTACCCACCCCTTCTATCTTCTATTCACCCCTTCTATCTTCTAAAGACTACCCTTCCCTTCTATCTTCTATTCACCCCTTTTAACTTCTATTCACCCCTTCTATCTTCTATTCACCCCTTCTATCTTGTAAAGACTACCCACCCCTTCTATCTTCTATTCACCCCTTCTATCTTCTATTCGCCCCTTCTATTCACCCCTTCTATCTTCTATTCACCCCTTCTATTCCCCCCTTCTATCTTCTATTCACCCCTTCTATCTTCTATTCACCCCTTCTATCTTGTAAAGACTACCCACCCCTTCTATCTTCTATTCACCCCTTCTATCTTCTATTCACCCCTTCTATCTTCTATTCACCCCTTCTATCTTATATTCACCCCTTCTATCTTCTAAAGACTACCCACCCCTTCTATCTTCTATTCATCCCTTCTATCTTCTAAAGACTGCCCACCCCTTCTATCTTCTATTCACCCCTTCTATCTTTTAAAGACGGCCCACCCCTTCTATCTTATATTCACCCCTTCTATCTTGTAAAGACTACCCACCCCTTCTATCTTCTATTCACCCCTTCTATCTTCTAAAGACTGCCCACCCCTTCTATCTTCTATTCACCCCTTCTATCTTCTATTCACCCCTTCTATTCACCCCTTCTATCTTCTATTCACCCCTTCTATCTTGTAAAGACTACCCACCCCTTCTATCTTCTATTCACCCCTTCTATCTTCTATTCACCCCTTCTATCTTGTAAAGACTACCCACCCCTTCTATCTTCTATTCACCCCTTCTATTCACCCCTTCTATCTTCTATTCACCCCTTCTATCTTGTAAAGACTACCCACCCCTTCTATCTTCTATTCACCCCTTCTATCTTATATTCACCCCTTCTATCTTCTATTCACCCCTTCTATCTTATATTCACCCCTTCTATCTTCTATTCACCCCTTCTATCTTCTAAAGACTACCCACCCCTTCTATCTTCTATTCACCCCTTCTATCTTATATTCACCCCTTCTATCTTATATTCACCCCTTCTATCTTATATTTACCCCTTCTATCTTGTAAAGACTACCCACTCCTTCTATCTTCTATTCACCCCTTCTATCTTGTAAAGACTACCCACCCCTTCTATCTTCTATTCACCCCTTCTATCTTCTAAATAATACCCACCCTGTATATCTTCTATTCACCCCTTCTATCTTCTATTCACCCCTTCTATCTTCTATTCACCCCTTCTATCTTCTATTCACCCCTTCTATCTTCTATTCACCCCTTCTATCTTGTAAAGACTACCCACCCCTTCTATCTTCTATTCACCCCTTCTATCTTCTATTCACCCCTTCTATCTTGTAAAGACTACCCACCCCTTCTATCTTCTATTCACCCCTTCTATCTTCTAAAGACTACCCACCCCTTCTATCTTCTATTCACCCCTTCTATTCACCCCTTCTATCTTCTATTCACCCCTTCTATCTTCTATTCACCCCTTCTATCTTGTAAAGACTACCCCCCCCTTCTATCTTCTATTCACCCCTTCTATCTTCTATTCGCCCCTTCTATTCACCCCTTCTATCTTCTATTCACCCCTTCTATCTTCTATTCACCCCTTCTATTCACCCCTTCTATCTTCTATTCACCCCTTCTATCTTCTATTCACCCCTTCTATCTTGTAAAGACTACCCACCCCTTCTATCTTCTATTCACCCCTTCTATCTTCTATTCACCCCTTCTATCTTCTATTCACCCCTTCTATCTTCTATTCACCCCTTCTATCTTCTAAAGACTACCCACCCCTTCTATCTTCTATTCACCCCTTCTATCTTGTAAAGACTACCCACCCCTTCTATCTTCTATTCACCCCTTCTATCTTGTATTCACCCCTTCTATCTTCTAAAGACTACCCACCCCTTCTATCTTCTATTCACCCCTTCTATCTTCATTCACCCTTCTATCTATTCTTCTATCTTCACCCCTTCTATCTTCATTCCCCCTTCTATTCACCCCTTCTATCTCATTCACCCCTTCTATCTTGTAAAGACTACCCAACCCTTCTATCTTCTATTCATTCTATCTTCTATTCACCCCTTCTATCTTCTATTCACCCCTTCTATCTTCTATTCACCCCTTCTATCTTCTATTCACCCCTTCTATCTTCTATTCACCCCTTCTATCTTGTAAAGACTACCCACCCCTTCTATCTTCTATTCACCCCTTCTATCTTCTATTCGCCCCTTCTATCTTCTATTCACCCCTTCTATCTTCTATTCACCCCTTCTATTCACCCCTTCTATCTTCTATTCACCCCTTCTATCTTGTAAAGACTACCCACCCCTTCTATCTTCTATTCACCCCTTCTATCTTCTATTCACCCCTTCTATCTTCTATTCACCCCTTCTATCTTCTAAACACTACCCACCCCTTCTATCTTCTATTCACCCCTTCTATTCACCCCTTCTATCTTCTATTCACCCCTTCTATCTTGTAAAGACTACCCATCCCTTCTATCTTCTATTCACCCCTTCTATTCTACCCACCCCTTCTATCTTCTATTCACCCCTTCTATCTTCTATTCACCCCTTCTATCTTCTATTCACCCCTTCTATCTTGTAAAGACTACCCACCCCTTCTATCTTATATTCACCCCTTCTATCTTATATTCACCCCTTCTATCTTGTAGACTACCCACCCCTTCTATCTTCTATTCACCCCTTCTATCTTGTAAAGACTACCCACCCCTTCTATCTTCTATTCACCCCTTCTATCTTGTAAAGATTACCCACCCCTTCTATCTTCTATTCACCCCTTCTATCTTCTATTCACCCCTTCTATCTTCTATTCACCCCTTCTATCTTGTAAAGACTACCCACCCCTTCTATCTTCTATTCACCCCTTCTATCTTCTATTCACCCCTTCTATCTTCTATTCACCCCTTCTATCTTCTATTCACCCCTTCTATTCACCCCTTCTATCTTCTATTCACCCCTTCTATCTTCTATTCACCCCTTCTATCTTGTAAAGACTACCCACCCCTTCTATCTTCTATTCACCCCTTCTATCTTCTATTCACCCCTTCTATCTTCTATTCACCCCTTCTATCTTCTATTCACCCCTTCTATCTTGTAAAGACTACCCACCCCTTCTATCTTATATTCACCCCTTCTATCTTATATTCACCCCTTCTATCTTATATTCACCCCTTCTATCTTGTAAAGACTACCCACCCCTTCTATCTTCTATTCACCCCTTCTATCTTGTAAAGACTACCCACCCCTTCTATCTTCTATTCACCCCTTCTATCTTGTAAAGATTACCCACCCCTTCTATCTTCTAATCACCCCTTCTATCTTCTATTCACCCCTTCTATCTTCTATTCACCCCTTCTATCTTATATTTACCCCTTCTATTCACCCCTTCTATCTTCTATTCACCCCTTCTATCTTGTAAAGACTACCTACCCCTTCTATTCACCCCTTCTATCTTCTATTCACCCCTTCTATCTTGTAAAGACTACCCACCCCTTCTATTCACCCCTTCTATCTTCTATTCACCCCTTCTATCTTGTAAAGACTACCCACCCCTTCTATCTTCTATTCACCCCTTCTATCTTGTAAAGACTACCCACCCCTTCTATATTTTATTCACCCCTTCTATCTTGTAAAGACTACCCACCCCTTCTATCTTCTATTTACCCCTTCTATCTTCTATTCACCCCTTCTATCTTGTAAAGACTACCCACCCCTTCTATCTTCTATTTACCCCTTCTATCTTCTATTCACCCCTTCTATCTTCTATTCACCCTTTCTATCTTCTATTAGTCCTAAATATATCAACAACATTGTATTTGGGAGAAATCATTCATTAAACCCTTCAACTAAATATTGTAATGAATAATGTGGAAATTGAGCAATTATTAGATTGGGGAGAAGTCTGCCTATAATAAAGCACTGCTGTAAAACATGAATAATATGCATGTCAATCTCTCCTGGCTGTAAGTAGAAGAGAGAGACTTCATCACTTCCTATAGTTGTGAGAGTTATTGACATGTTGAAAGCACCGAGCTGTCTGTTTAAATGACTAGCACACAAATCTAATCAAACTTTATTTGTCACATGTGCCGAATACAACAAGTGTAGACCTTACCATGCTTACTTACAAGCCCTTAACCAACAGTGCAGTTCAAGAAGAGTTAAGAAAATATTTACCAAATAGACTGAAGTAAAAAATAATACTAAAAAGTAACACAATAAGAATAATGAGGCTATATAGAGGGGGTACCGGTACCGAGTCAGTGTGGAGTCTATATACAGGGGGTACCGGTACCGAGTCAGTGTGGAGTCTATATAGAGGGGGTACCGGTACCGAGTCAGTGTGGAGTCTATATAGAGGGGGTACCGGTACCGAGTCAGTGTGGAGTCTATATAGAGGGGGTACCGGTACCGAGTCAGTGTGGAGTCTATATAGAGGGGGTACCGGTACCGAGTCAGTGTGGAGGCTATATAGAGGGGGTACCGGTACAGAGTCAGTGTGGAGGCTATATAGAGGGGGTACCGGTACCGAGTCAGTGTGGAGTCTATATAGAGGGGGTACCGGTACCGAGTCAGTGTGGAGTCTATATAGAGGGGGTACCGGTACCGAGTCAGTGTGGAGTCTATATAGAGGGGGTACCGGTACCGAGTCAGTGTGGAGTCTATATAGAGGGGGTACCGGTACCGAGTCAGTGTGGAGTCTATATAGAGGGGGTACCGTCAGTGTGGAGTCTATATAGAGGGGGTACCGAGTCAGTGTGGAGTCTATATCAGAGGGGGGGTACCGGTACCGAGTCAGTGTGGAGTCTATATAGAGGGGGTACCGGTACAGAGTCAGTGTGGAGGCTATATAGAGGGGGTACCGGTACAGAGTCAGTGTGGAGTCTATATAGAGGGGGTACCGGTACAGAGTCAGTGTGGAGGCTATATACAGGGGGTACCGGTACTGAGTCAGTGTGGAGTCTATATAGAGGGGGTACCGGTACCGAGTCAGTGTGGAGGCTATATAGAGGGGGTACCGGTACCGAGTCAGGGTGGAGGCTATATAGAGGGGGTACCTGTACAGAGTCAGTGTGGAGTCTATATAGAGGGGGTACCGGCACCGAGTCAGTGTGCGGGGGTAAAGGTTGGTAATGAGGCTATATAGAGGGGGTACCGGTACCGAGTCAGTGTGCGGGGGTACAGGTTAGTAATGAGGCTATATAGAGGGGGTACCGGTACCGAGTCAGTGTGCGGGGGTACAGGTTAGTAATGAGGCTATATAGAGGGGGTACCGGTACCGAGTCAGTGTGGAGGCTATATAGAGGGGGTACCGGTACCGAGTCAGTGTGGAGTCTATATAGAGGGGGAACCGGTACCGAGTCAGTGTGGAGGCTATATAGAGGGGGTACCGGTACTGAGTCAGTGTGGAGGCTATATAGAGGGGGAACCGGTACCGAGTCAGTGTGGGGTCTATATAGAGGGGGTACCGGTACCGAGTCAGTGTGGAGTCTATATAGAGGGGTACCGGTACCGAGTCAGTGTGCGGGGGTACAGGTTAGTAATGAGGCTATATAGAGGGGGTACCGGTACAGAGTCAGTGTGGAGGCTATATAGAGGGGGAACCGGTACCGAGTCAGTGTGGAGTCTATATAGAGGGGGTACCGGTACCGAGTCAGTGTGCGGGGGTACAGGTTAGTAATGAGGCTATATAGAGGGGGTACCGGTACCGAGTCAGTGTGCGGGGTACAGGTTAGTAATGAGGCTATATAGAGGGCGTACCGGTACCGAGTCAGTGAGCGGGGGTACAGGTCAGTAACGAGGCTATATAGAGGGGGTACCGGTACCGAGTCAGTGAGCGGGGGTACAGGTCAGTAACGAGGCTATATACAGGTGAAGTGACTATAGATAATAAACTGAGAGAAGAGTCAGTGTGCGGGGGTACAGGTTAGTAATTAGGCTATATAGAGGGGGTACCGGTACCGAGTCAGTGTGCGGGGGTACAGGTTAGTAATGAGGCTATATAGAGGGCGCACCGGTACCGAGTCAGTGTGCGGGGGTACAGGTTAGTAATGAGGTTATATAGAGGGCGTACCGGTACCGAGTCAGTGTGCGGGGGTACAGGTTAGTAATGAGGCTATATAGAGGGGGTACCGGTACCGAGTCAGTGTGCGGGGGTACAGGTTAGTTGATGTCATTTGTACATGTAGGCAGGGGTGAAGTGACTATAGATAATAAACTGAGAGAAGAGTCAGTGTGCGGGGGTACAGGTTAGTAATGAGGCTATATACAGGTGAAGTGACTATAGATAATAAACTGAGAGAAGAGTCAGTGTGCGGGGGTACAGGTCAGTAACGAGGCTATATACAGGTGAAGTGACTATAGATAATAAACTGAGAGAAGAGGCAGTGTACAAAAGGGGAGGGGGAGGGGTCAATGTAAATAGTCTGGTGGCCATTTTATTCATTGTTCAGCAGTCTTATGGCTTGGGGGTAGAAGCTATTGAGGAGCCTTCTGGTCCTAGACTCTGCGATCCGATACCACTTGCTGTGCTGTGGCAGAGAAAACAGTCTATAACTTGGGGAACTGGAGTCTCTGACCATTTTATGGGCTTTTCTCTGACACCGCCTATTATATAGGTCCTGGATGGCAGAGATCTTGGCCCCATTGATGTACTGGGCCGTACGCACCACCCTCTTGCCATGACTGGACTACTCTGGTCAGTTTACCGTGGACCACAGAGAGATGTCTCACACCCACCAGAGGTGAAGAGATGGAGAGGTATGGAAATAGGGAGGGTTTATGACACCTCAGGACCATTGTAAATTTAAGACAGCAGGCAACATTTGTTTGTCCTCTCACTATGGAGAACGTTATAACGAAAACATTGTGACTTTAAGAGTTTTCCTAGTATGTGCTTGATGTTTGCACATTGTACATTGCGTGGAAAATGTCCAGATCAAAGAGAATGTTTTTGTAAAGATGAAATGTGACGTTAGTTGTTTAAATTGGATCTGTGTAAAATCCAGACCTTCTCGTAACTTGGTACGCCCAGAGAATTGCAGAAACGCCCATTTCTGACCCAAGGGTATAAAACATGTGAGTTAAGAATTAACATATTAGACTAAGTGACCCTGAGCTGCAGCCAAGGTCGGAGTGGTCAGCAAACCCAAAACACAACACAAGGTTGAAGAAGACAACGGAACCTTTTAACAACCTGTGCTACGGACGAGTAGATGTATCTAAAGGGGGTGAATTCAAGCAGGCCCAGCGGTCACCAATCTCCAAGGAATCGTATGTCTACACTGTTTTCAATCCCACGCTGGAACCATCCACACGGCTGATTAGCCCTACTCCCCAAAAAACTTTTCAGAGCAAAGGGAACATAGCACGAAGGACACTGACATCGTGAGGAGAAACGAGAGAGTTACACCCGGTAACAGAAGACGGACCATCATCAGCGAAGTCGGAATCCAGTCCACTCAGAGACCTTCAACACATAAATACATCATTATATTCTGACCCATAAGAGCGGCAGTTCGGGGAAAGGTTAGGGTTAAAATAGGCATAGCTGACAAATGCACCCAAGTGTGTTTTTCTCTCGTGCACTCTCTCTCTTTTGAAATCCCCATCTTGTGTAACACATGTCATATTGTGTTGGCCCTCTAGGGACCTGTTCTAATCAATAGCCTAGACTGTGTTTGACTAGTTTCCCTTATAAACACCATGGAACCACGCAGCCGTCATACCGCTCAGGAAGGAGACGCGTTCTGTCTCCTAGAGAGGAAACGTACTATGGTGTGAAAAGTGCAAATCAATCCCAGAACAACAGCAAAGGACCTTGGGAAGATGCTGGAGGAAACAGGTACAAAAGTCCACTGTAAAACGAGTCCTATATCGACATAACCTGAAAGGCCGCTCAGCAAGGAAGAAGCCACTGCTCCAAAACCGCCATAAAAAAAGCCAGACTACGGTTTTCAACTGCACATGAGGACAAAGATTGTACTTTTTGGAGAAATGTCCTCTGGTCTGATGAAACAAAAATAGAACTGCTTGGCCATAATGACCATTGTTGTTTGAAGGAAAAAGGGGGACACTTGCAAGCCGAAGAACACCATCCCAACCGTGAAGCACGGGGGTGTCAGCATAATGTTGTGGGGGGTGCTTTGCTGCAGGAGGGACAGGTACACTTCACAAAATAGATGGCATCATGAGGAGTGAAAATTATGTGGATATATTGAAGCAACATCTCAAGACATCAGTCAGGAAGTTAATGCTTGGTCGCAGATGGGTCTTCCAAATGGACAATGACCCCAAGCATACTTCCAAATTTGTGGCAAAATGGCTTAAAGACAACAAAGTCAAGGTACTGGAGTGGCCATCACAGAGCCCTGACCTCAATCCTATGGAAAAAGTGTGGGCAGAACTGAAAAAGCATGTTCGAGCAAGGAGGCTTACAAACCTGCCTCAGTTACACCAGCTCTGTCAGGAGGAATGGGCCAAAATTCACCCAAATTATTTTGGGAAGCTTGTGGAAGGCTACCCGAAACGTTTGACCCAAGTTAAACTATTTAAAGGCAATGCTACCAAATCCTAATTCAGTGTATGTAATGTTCTGACCCCCTGGGAAGGTGATGAAAGAAATAAAAGCTGAAAGAAATCATTTTCCCTACAATTATTCTGATATTTCACATTTCACATTCTTAAAATAAAGTGGTGATCCTAACTGACCTAAGACAGTGAATTTTTACTAGGATTAAATCGCAGGAATTGTGAGAAAAAAAAACATTTTTACATGTTTTTGGCTAAAGTGTATGTAAACTTCCGACTGCAACTGTGTGAGAATTCAACACCATAGTGCCCTCAAAGCTAAGCTAAGGACACTGGGACTAAACACCTTCCTCTGCTACTGGATCCTGGACTTCCTGACGGGCCGCCCACAGGTGGTGAGGGTAGGTAACAACACATCCGCCACACTGATCCTCAACCTGGTATATAAATGGATTTTTGTGGGGGTTGTATCATTTGATTTACACAACATGCCTAACACTTTAAAAATATATTTTTTGATGTGAAACAAACAAGAAATAAGTTTTAAAAAACAGAACTTGAGCGTGCATAACTATCTCCTCCCCCCACCCCAAAGTCAATACTTTGTAGAGTCACCTTTTGTAGCAGTTACAGGGGTATGTTTCAAAGTGCTTTGCGCATCTAGCTACTAGGATTTTGCCCATTCTTCAAGGCAAAACTGCTCCAGCTCCTTCAAGTTGGATGGGTTCCGCTGGTGTACAGAAATATTTTATTCATACCACAGATTCTCAATTGGATTGAGGTCTGGGCTTTGACTACACCATTTCAAGACCTGTAAATGTTTCCCCTTAAAACACTCGAGTGTTGCTTTAGCAGTATGCTTAGGGTCATTGTCCAGCTGAAAGGTGAATCTCTGGAAGACTGAAGTTTTCCAGTTTTCCCTCAAGAATGTCCCTGTATTTAGTGCCATCCATCATTCCTTCATTCAATTCTTACCAGTTTCCCTGCTGATGAAAAACATCCCCACAGCATAATGTCGCCACCACCATGCTTCACTGTGAGGTTCTCGGGGTGATGAGAGGTGTTGGATTTCCCTGTATTTAGTGCCATCCATCATTCCTTAATTAAATTCTTACCAGTTTCCCAGTCCCTGCTGAGGAAAAACATTCCCACAGCATAATGTTGCCACCACCAGGCTTCACTGTGAGGTTCTCGGGGTGATGAGAGGTGTTGGATTTGCGCCAGACCTTGTCCTTGATTTTTTATATTTTTTTTATTTCACCTTTATTTAACCAGGTAGGCTAGTTGAGAACAGGTTCTCATTTGCAACTGTGACCTGGCCAAGATAAAGCATAGCAGAGTGAACAGACAACACAGAGTTACACATGGAGTAAACAATTAACAAGTCAATAACACAGTAGAAAAAAAGGGGAGTCTATATACAATGTGTGCAAAAGGCATGAGGAGGTAGGAGAATAATTACAATTTTGCAGATTAACACTGGAGTGATAAATGATCAGATGGTCATGTACAGGTAGAGATATTGGTGTGCAAAAGAGCAGAAAAGTAAATAAATAAAAACAGTATGGGAATGAGGTAGGTGAAAATGGGTGGGCTATTTACCAATAGACTATGTACAGCTGCAGCGATCGGTTAGCTGCTCAGATAGCTGATGTTTGAAGTTGGTGAGGGAGATAAAAGTCTCCAACTTCAGCGATTTTTGCAGTTCGTTCCAGTCACAGGCAGCAGAGTACTGGAACGAAAGGCGGCCAAATGAGGTGTTGGCTTTAGGGATGATCAGTGAGATACATCTGCTGGAGCGCGTGCTACGGATGGGTGTTGCCATCGTGACCAGTGAACTGAGATAAGGCAGAGCTTTACCTAGCATGGACTTGTAGATGACCTGGAGCCAGTGGGTCTGGCGACAAATATGTAGCGAGGGCCAGCCGACTAGAGCATACAAGTCGCAGTGGTGGGTGGTATAAGGTGCTTTAGTGACAAAACGGATGGCAATGTGATAGACTGCATCCAGTTTGCTGAGTAGAGTGTTGGAAGCCATTTTGTAGATGACATCGCCAAAGTCGAGGATCGGTAGGATAGTCAGTTTTACTAGGGTAAGCTTGGCGGCGTGAGTGAAGGAGGCTTTGTTGCGGAATAGAAAGCCGACTCTTGATTTGATTTTCGATTGGAGATGTTTGATATGAGTCTGGAAGGAGAGTTTGCAGTCTAGCCAGACACCTAGGTACTTATAGATGTCCACATATTCAAGGTCGGAACCATCCAGGGTGGTGATGCTAGTCGGGCATGCGGGTGCAGGCAGCGATCGGTTGAAAAGCATGCATTTGGTTTTACTAGCGTTTAAGAGCAGTTGGAGGCCACGGAAGGAGTGCTGTATGGCATTGAAGCTCGTTTGGAGGTTAGATAGCACAGTGGCCAATGACGGGCCGAAAGTATATAGAATGGTGTCGTCTGCGTAGAGGTGGATCAGGGAATCGCCAGCAGCAAGAGCAACATCATTGATATATACAGAGAAAAGAGTCGGCCCGAGAATTGAACCCTGTGGCACCCCCATAGAGACTGCCAGAGGACCGGACTGCATGCCCTCCGATTTGACACACTGAACTCTGTCTGCAAAGTAATTGGTGAACCAGGCAAGGCAGTCATCCGAAAAACCGAGGCTACTGAGTCTGCCGATAAGAATATGGTGATTGACAGAGTCGAAAGCCTTGGCAAGATCGATGAAGACGGCTGCACAGTACTGTCTTTTATCGATGGCGGTTATGATATCGTTTAGTACCTTGAGTGTGGCTGAGGTGCACCCGTGACCGGCTCGGAAACCAGATTGCACAGCGGAGAAGGTACGGTGGGATTCGAGATGGTCAGTGACCTGTTTGTTGACTTGGCTTTCGAAGACCTTAGATAGGCAGGGCAGGATGGATATAGGTCTATAACAGTTTGGGTCCAGGGTGTCTCCCCCTTTGAAGAGGGGGATGACTGCGGCAGGTTTCCAATCCTTGGCGATCTCAGACGATATGAAAGAGAGGTTGAACAGGCTGGTAATAGGGGTTGCGACAATGGCGGCAGATAGTTTCAGAAATAGAGGGTCCAGATTGTCAAGCCCAGCTGATTTGTACGGGTCCAGGTTTTGCAGCTCTTTCAGAACATCTGCTATCTGGATTTAGGTAAAGGAGAACCTGGAGAGGCTTGGGCGAGGAGCTGCGGGGGGGGGGGCGGAGCTGTTGGCCGAGGTTGGAGTAGCCAGGCGGAAGGCATGGCCAGCCGTTGAGAAATGCTTATTGAAGTTTTCGATAATCATGGATTTATCGGTGGAGACCGTGTTACCTAGCCTCATTGCAGTGGGCAGCTGGGAGGAGGTGCTCTTGTTCTCCATGGACTTCACAGTGTCCCAGAACTTTTTGCAGTTGGAGCTACAGGATGCAAACTTCTGCCTGAAGAAGCTGGCCTTAGCTTTCCTGACTGACTGCGTGTATTGGTTCCTGACTTCCCTGAACAGTTGCATATCACGGGGGACTATTCGATGCTATTGCAGTCCGCCACAGGATGTTTTTGTGCTGGTCGAGGGCAGTCAGGTCTGGAGTGAACCAAGGGCTGTATCTGTTCTTGGTTCTGCATTTTTTGAACGGAGCATGCTTATCTAAAATGGTGAGGAAGTTACTTTTAAAGAATGACCAGGCATCCTCTACTGACGGGATGAGGTCAATGTCCTTCCAGGATACCCGGGCCAGGTCGATTAGAAAGGCCTGCTCACAGAAGTGTTTTAGGGAGCGTTTGACAGTGATGAGGGGTGGTCGTTTGACTGCGGCTCCGTGGCGGATACAGGCAATGAGGCAGTGGTCGCTGAGATCCTGGTTGAAGACAGCGGAGGTGCATTTGGAGGGCCAGTTGGTCAGGATGACGTCTATGAGGGTGCCCTTGTTTACAGAGTTAGGGTTGTACCTGGTGGGTTCCTTGATGATTTGAGTGAGATTGAGGGCATCTAGCTTAGATTGTAGGACTGCCGGGGTGTTAAGCATATCCCAGTTTAGGTCACCTAACAGAACAAACTCTGAAGCTAGATGGAGGGCGATCAATTCACAAATGGTGTCCAGGGCACAGCTGGGAGCTGAGGGTGGTCGGTAGCAGGAGGCAACAGTGAGAGACTTATTTCTGGAGAGAGTAATTTTCAAAATTAGTAGTTCGAACTGTTTGGGTATGGACCTGGAAAGTATGACATTACTTTGCAGGCTATCTCTGCAGTAGACTGCAACTCCTCCCCCTTTGGCAGTTCTATCTTGACGGAAGATGTTATAGTTGGGTATGGACATCTCTGAATTTTTGGTGGCCTTCCTGAGCCAGGATTCAGACACGGCAAGGACATCAGGGTTAGCAGAGTGTGCTAAAGCAGTGAGTAAAACAAACTTAGGGAGGAGGCTTCTGATGTTGACATGCATAAAACCAAGGCTTTTTCGATCACAGAAGTCAACAAATGAGGGTGCCTGGGGACATGCAGGGCCTGGGTTTACCTCCACATCACCCGCGGAACAGAGAAGGAGTAGTATGAGGGTGCGGCTAAAGGCTATCAAAACTGGTCGCCTAGAGCGTTGGGGGCAGAGAATAAGAGGAGCAGGTTTCTGGGCATGGTAGAATATATTCAGGGCATAATGCGCAGACAGGGGTATGGTGGGGTGCGGGTACAGCGGAGGTAAGCCCAGGCACTGGGTGATGATGAGAGAGGTTGTATCTCTGGACGTGCTGGTTGTAATGGGTGAGGTCACCGCATGTGTGGGAGGTGGGACAAAGGAGGTAACAGGGGTATGAAGAGTGGAACTAGGGCGTCCATTGTGAACTAGTTCCCAAGTTCTCTCACGTCACCCCGCTCCTCCGCTCTCTCCACTGGCTTCCAGTTGAAGCTCGCATCCGCTACAAGACCATGGTGCTTGCCTACGGAGCTGTGAGGGGAACGGCACCTCAGTACCTCCAGGCTCTGATCAGGCCCTACACCCAAACAAGGGCACTGCGTTCATCCACCTCTGGCCTGCTCGCCTCCCTACCACTGAGGAAGTACAGTTCCCGCTCAGCCCAGTCAAAACTGTTCGCTGCTCTGGCCCCCCAATGGTGGAACAAACTCCCTCACGACGCCAGGACAGCGGAGTCAATCACCACCTTCCGGAGACACCTGAAACCCCACCTCTTTAAGGAATACCTAGGATAGGATAAAGTAATCCCTCTCACCCCCCCTTAAAAGATTTAGATGCACTACTGTTCCACTGGATGTCATAAGGTGAATGCACCAATTTGTAAGTCGCTCTGGATAAGAGCGTCTGCTAAATGACTTAAATGTAATGTAAATGTAACTAAAACAATGATAACTAACCTGAACAACAGTATACAAGGCATATTGACATTTGAGAGAGACATACAGCGAGGCATACAGTAATCACAGGTGTTGAATTGGGAAAGCTAGCTAAAACAGTAGGCGAGGCTAATCAGCTAGCACAACAAACAGCAGGTAAAATGGCGTTGACTAGGCAACGGGGCCGACAGATAAAACAAACAAGCAGAATGGAGTACCGTGATTAATGGACAGTCCAGCGTGCGTCAGCTATGTAGCCAAGAGATCAGTGTCCAGGGGGCAGCGGTGGATGGGGCAGGGAAGCTGGACTGGCAAGTGTTATCCAGGTTAAAAAAACTAACAATGACTAAATAGCTTGTAGCTAGTTAGCTGGTTAGCGTCTGGAGGTTCTTGAGTGTGTTCTAAAAAATTAAAAATAATAGCGATTCCATATCACATTGGGTGAGGCAGGTTTCCGGAAGGTAGAAACAAATTAAAAATCAAAAAGAGATAGAAAGTAAATGGGTCCAGAGAGTGTTTGGGACGCGGTGATTCAGACGGTTAGCAGGCCTGTGCTAACAAGCTAACAGTTCGTAGGCCCGGGCTAGACAAGGTAGCAGTTAGCGGACCGGAGCTAGACAAGCTAGCAGTTAGCAGGCCGAATTAGCAAGCAGGGAGATAGCGAGGGCTAGAGAGTTAGCCTTTGGGGGACGTCGCGATGGGGTGAGTCTGTTTATTCCTCTTCGTGCGGATTGCCAAAAGGCTCAATTAATTGGAGCTTTGAGTACCTTCTTCCATTTGTTTGGGGAGTCTCTTGCCTTTTGGCAACAAACATGTTTCCTTATTCTTTTCAGGCCACTCTTCCGTAAAGCTCTGTGGAGTGTATGGCTTGAAGTGGTCCTATGGACAGATACTCCAATCTCCACTGCAGTTCCTTCAGGGTTATCTTTGGTCTCTTTGTTGCCTCTCTGAGTAATGCCCTCCTTACCTGGTCTGTGAGTTTTGGTGGGCTGGCCCTCTCGTGCCATATTCTTTCTATTTTTTAATAATGGATTTAATGGTGCTCGTGGGATGTTCAAAGTTTCTGATATTTTTTATTGTCCAACCCTGATCTGTACTTCTCCACAACTTTGTCCCTGACCTGTTTGGAGAGCTCTTTGGTCTTCATAGTGTCGCTTGCTTGGTGGTGCCCCTTGATTAGTGGTGTTGCAGACTCTGGGGCCTTTTAGAACAGGTGTGTATATATACTGAGATCATGTGACAGATCATGTGACACAGATTGCACACAGGTGGACTTTATTTAACTAATGATGAGGAACACTGCAGTGATGTTTTACAGTAAGCCAGGTGAGGAACACTGCAGTGATGTTTTACAGTAAGCCAGGTGAGGAATACTGCAGTGATGTTTTACAGTAAGCCAGGTGAGGAACACTGCAGTGATGTTTTACAGTAAGCCAGGTGAGGAACACTGCAGTGATGTTTTACAGTAAGCCAGGTGAGGAACACTGCAGTGATGTTTTACAGTAAGCCAGGTAGAGGAACACTGCAGTGATGTTTTACAGTAAGCCAGGTGAGGAACACTGCAGTGATGTTTTACAGTAAGCCAGGTGAGGAACACTGCAGTGATGTTTTACAGTAAGCCAGGTGAGGAACACTGCAGTGATGTTTTACAGTAAGCCAGGTAGAGGAACACTGCAGTGATGTTTTACAGTAAGCCAGGTGAGGAACACTGCAGTGATGTTTTACAGTAAGCCAGGTAGAGGAACACTGCAGTGATGTTTTACAGTAAGCCAGGTGAGGAACACTGCAGTGATGTTTTACAGTAAGCCAGGTGAGGAACACTGCAGTGATGTTTTACAGTAAGCCAGGTAGAGGAACACTGCAGTGATGTTTTACAGTAAGCCAGGTGAGGAACACTGCAGTGATGTTTTACAGTAAGCCAGGTGAGGAACACTGCAGTGATGTTTTACAGTAAGCCAGGTAGAGGAACACTGCAGTGATGTTTTACAGTAAGCCAGGTGAGGAACACTGCAGTGATGTTTTACAGTAAGCCAGGTGAGGAACACTGCAGTGATGTTTTACAGTAAGCCAGGTGAGGAACACTGCAGTGATGTTTTACAGTAAGCCAGGTAGAGGAACACTGCAGTGATGTTTTACAGTAAGCCAGGTGAGGAACACTGCAGTGATGTTTTACAGTAAGCCAGGTGAGGAACACTGCAGTGATGTTTTACAGTAAGCCAGGTGAGGAACACTGCAGTGATGTTTTACAGTAAGCCAGGTAGAGGAACACTGCAGTGATGTTTTACAGTAAGCCAGGTAGAGGAACACTGCAGTGATGTTTTACAGTAAGCCAGGTAGAGGAACACTGCAGTGATGTTTTACAGTAAGCCAGGTAGAGGAACACTGCAGTGATGTTTTACAGTAAGCCAGGTAGAGGAACACTGCAGTGATGTTTTACAGTAAGCCAGGTAGAGGAACACTGCAGTGATGTTTTACAGTAAGCCAGGTAGAGGAACACTGCAGTGATGTTTTACAGTAAGCCAGGTGAGGAACACTGCAGTGATGTTTTACAGTAAGCCAGGTAGAGGAACACTGCAGTGATGTTTTACAGTAAGCCAGGTAGAGGAACACTGCAGTGATGTTTTACAGTAAGCCAGGTAGAGGAACACTGCAGTGATGTTTTACAGTAAGCCAGGTAGAGGAACACTGCAGTGATGTTTTACAGTAAGCCAGGTGAGGAACACTGCAGTGATGTTTTACAGTAAGCCAGGTAGAGGAACACTGCAGTGATGTTTTACAGTAAGCCAGGTAGAGGAACACTGCAGTGATGTTTTACAGTAAGCCAGGTAGAGGAACACTGCAGTGATGTTTTACAGTAAGCCAGGTGAGGAACACTGCAGTGATGTTTTACAGTAAGCCAGGTAGAGGAACACTGCAGTGATGTTTTACAGTAAGCCAGGTAGAGGAACACTGCAGTAATGTTTTACAGTAAGCCAGGTGAGGAACACTGCAGTGATGTTTTACAGTAAGCCAGGTGAGGAACACTGCAGTGATGTTTTACAGTAAGCCAGGTAGAGGAACACTGCAGTGATGTTTTACAGTAAGCCAGGTAGAGGAACACTGCAGTGATGTTTTACAGTAAGCCAGGTGAGGAACACTGCAGTGATGTTTTACAGTAAGCCAGGTGAGGAACACTGCAGTGATGTTTTACAGTAAGCCAGGTAGAGGAACACTGCAGTGATGTTTTACAGTAAGCCAGGTAGAGGAACACTGCAGTGATGTTTTACAGTAAGCCAGGTACACTGCAGTGATGTTTTACAGTAAGCCAGGTAGAGGAACACTGCAGTGATGTTTTACAGT